>NW_026926058.1:0-107167 GCF_032062105.1 Saccostrea cuccullata | reverse complement strand
ACAAACTTAGCAAAAATCTAAAAATACATACATCAGAGTGTCCGTTGCTGCACACAATGTCCCAGTGAAATTATATCCCAGTTGTAACTCAATGGTGCTCATACGACAAGTGTCTCTATGCATCGAATTGACAGGATATTTATACAGTATTATAAATCTAGAATATTCTAGAAATTGTAAATACATGATATTCCTGGAAAGTTCTAGACATAAACAAAGTTCAAGAATGTTCTAGAAAAAATGACCAAACATATTGATCACTCTGGAATGTTCAAGAAACTTAATGTTACTAATAATATACATGATGAAATAATACAAATACAACACACCTCACAACAATAATAAGAAAATTGTGACAAGTCCTTGTTCTAGATAAAACAGTATATAAGTGCAAAATATCCTTCTTCGGATAAAATACAACTCCTCTAATAAAAAAGAATCAAGGGGTTTTTCTTGTTCAGAAGCTTTTTGCATTCTGTCCGGGCGTTTTCGGTGGTGGGATGTAAATGTTGTAAACAGTGGATCCTGAAAATACAACTTGCAATTCTTTTACCGAAAGAAATACATCCTTAATTTGATCAGAATCTTTCAATCCCTGCGTTGAGGCGAAGGATTTCAGGGTTTGATTTGGTATCAAGAGTCGCTTTTGATTCCATCCACCCTCCCAACTATTTCGCACCAAGAACTTGTTAATGCTTGTAATATTTTGCTGCACATTGCAGATTGTGCACTTGAATGTTTTCACTTCTTCATTAAGGTTCTGGATTGTACTGCTGCAAATTTACAATGCATATATATATCATAAATGACAAAAAATTTTGTTTTTTACTTGGATTTCCTCTGTTTCTGATTAAAAGTAACGTATCTTACGATTTATTTTTTCAAACTATATATGTAAATTTTAAAACTATTAAGTAAACTTTTTTTCATAAACCTATTGAAATATAAACTTTATGATTAGCCTGTGCCTTTGGGTAAGGGTGTGCAGTTACCTTTTCAAGTCAAAAGTGAAGGTCATAGCAGAAATGTATTAAAAAAAAATCGTTGTCAAGATCATACATACATTTTCTCCCCTCGGAGACTTCACTATCAAAGTGCATTTGGTCATAAGGTGTGCACAGACATTGAACAAAATTTCTAGGTCAAGGTCATTTCCTTTCCAAAAAAATCCAGATCATTTATTGAAATATATTTCTAGGTCAAATGGGAAGGTCTTAGCTGATAACTTTAAAATCAAGTTTTGGACCATAAATTCTTTGGCTTAATATTGCTCGGTCGTTAAGGTTGAAGGCAAGTTCTATGGCAACCGAAAATCTTCAAAGCCATTGGTTAATAAGAAATGCTTTTTATTCTTATGTCCATTATCTTAGCAAAGCCCATTGAGATGGTCACAATCTCAATTTTATTCCCAACATTTTCTTAATTTTTTTTTCAGAGAACGATTGCCATACCAGTGTACCAGTACCTTTCAGATGAATATTACTTTTCGTCTGATAATAAAGCACCAGGGATCCAGAATTTTAGTGTTCAAGCAAAAAGCAGTTTAAATAGTAAATCTCATGAAAAAAGAAAACTTGAACACAATGTTAATAAGGCTAAAAAGGGGAATCTCATTAAAAACTTGGAAGAAAAGAATAATATTTCTGAGAGTAAAGACGATTCCTCTAAGTCTGATATTATCAGCTTACCCTGCAGTTCCCAATTCAACACAGCAGTTGAATACAGTCTCTAAACACTCATTCCTATAGTCGGTTGAAACACATCTGTCAAC
Organism: Saccostrea cuccullata; assembly: GCF_032062105.1. NCBI lineage: Eukaryota > Metazoa > Mollusca > Bivalvia > Ostreida > Ostreidae > Saccostrea > Saccostrea cuccullata. The sequence continues at coordinate 105,396 of NW_026926058.1, read as the reverse complement.
AACAGAGCTACAGGGCCTACCGTACAACACACTTATCAACAGATTTCAAGGCATTAATTTATTTTCAGACTTTGTAACCCTCCCCCCTCCGATACCCCTGACCAAGGGGGCATGAAATTAACCATTTTGTTCGATGCACCTTTCTTCATCATAAATATATATACATGTAATTGAGTCACTGGCTTAATACCCAGGAGCAAAGGAAATATTTTCAAAAAATTAATGTCTTTTCACCATTTAATCAAATGGCCCTTTACACCAAGCAAAATCCCTGAAACAGGGGCCATGAAACTCACAAATTGAGTTGAAGCACTCTTGATTATTATAACTATAAGTTAGTTCATTATATACCCAGGAGCAGAGAAGAAGATTTTCAAAGAATTAATGCATTTTCACATTATAATCAATCGAGCCCCTTCCTAACACCAGAATTTTTTGAAGAGGCACTCCTCCACATCATAACAATGTACTTAGTTTATTTAAACCCCTTAAGCGGAGAAGAAAATTTTCAAAGAATGAATGCATATTTTTACTACATTATCAATAGAGCCCCTCCTTAACACCAGAACTCCTGACCCTGGGGCATAAAATTCTTAATTTTTGTAAAAGGCACTCCTGTTCATCATAACTATGTACTGATTCAGTTTATTTAATACCCAGAAGCAGAAAAGAAGATTTTCGAATATTTTTGTCTGTTCACTATTTAATCGATAGAGCCACTCCCTAAAACCGGAACCCCTGACCCTGGGGCCATAAAATTCACAATTTGGAAGAGGCGCTCTTGCTCATATCTAGAGCAGATGCTTAAACCACCGAGGGCGACTAAGTAACGGATAGAAACTTAGATTAAAATCAAAAGTAAACTGAAAACTTGGTCCTCACAGGATGTTAACTACAGAAATGATTTCTTTTATAATTAGCTTATCAAACCGAATAATTATTGCACGACATCTCTGATGAATTTCGGAAGAACAAAGGTAAATCGTTCTCAAATTATTCGTGAATTTTTTTTAAATGGGTTCTTTTTCTCTAAGACCAGAGGAAAGTAGTAGTAATTATTTGGAATCATATCATCATACATAAAACAAGTACACATAATTATACATGATCTTACAAAGATGAAAGCTGGTAATCAAGATTTTATAAATAAATAATTTAACTTGACTAGATAGATACCAGGATAACCCATAAAAGCTCGAGAGCTTATTTCCAATGGGGTCCTATCTTAAATAACTTTAAAGAATAAATAACAATATTCCATCATCAAAAAACTATAATACTTTTGGCACAGTAAATTTAGCATACACATCTAAATTAGGTTTTCAAGTATGACAACATTGATGTTATCAATAAAATGTAAAATATATTTTATATTTTAAACTAGTACTGAAACATATCACTTTCATGTTCTAAAATGCCTTTTTGTAAGATAAAACTCTTTACTTGTCTCTTAAAGTACTCTTTCCTTGTGTACACTTAATAGAGGCTGGTAAAAAATTCCAGTCCTTTATGCCATTATAATAAAAAGTGTCTGTTTGACATGTTTTCACATGAGGTATAAAAAAAATCTTCATTAAAGGATGCTCTGGTGTTGCGTGAAGACACAGCTGATCTTAGAGTAAAATTTTCTGATAAGTAAGATGGCGCATAGCCATGGTATATATTATAAACATGGTTTAATCTGAGTTGTCTTACCCGATCTTCTACATTCAACGAATTCAATGTACTAAAGACTTTATAGTTTATGGTATGCAAAGGGGATAGATTAAGTATAAATCTCACCATTTTGTTTTGGCATATTTGTAATTTCTTTTTAAGACTTTTTGATAAACCTGCATACCATGCACAGATGGCATAATCTAAGTGACATTGTACAAGAGCAGAACATAAAAGCATTTTACTTCTTATATATAAAAAACGAGATTGTCTGTATAAAAAACGCAACCTATTGTTAACTTTTTTAACAATGGACTCAATAATAAATTCGCCACTCAAAAATTGATCAATTAAAATTCCTAAGTATTTAACTTTTTCCATAGAATGAATAGTGTGACCATTGCACTCAATGTGAAAATCTTCAACCTTTGTAAGTTTCTTGATCCAAATAAAATACATTCAGTTTTTCCCAAGATAACTTATTATCAACTAACCAGTTTGAACATTGTTTTAAAACAGAACTTAGTTTTTCTGAAATATAATCTACATTTTTATGTGAAAATAAAATTGAACTATCATCAGCATATAAAATAAGTTTGCAGTCAGGATCAATACTAGAGGCCATATCATTGACATAGATCAAATCAAGGATCTCATGATTCATTGTATATTGTTGAAAGTACTATTCGAAAACCTTTCACTCATATAAAAACGTCACTAATTGCCGGTAGAGAGCTACAATTTCTTGTCCTAAACTTGACGCTGAGCAGTGGGTCTTTTCCTGCCAGCACCTACTGGTGGCAGAGGATAGTTTCGAATAAAGTACCGATCAAAAATAGAGAAAACTTCCGTTTTAATGCTTATTATAGGTAATTTTATTGCTAGAATATTTTATGGGTGCATTTGGAGGGAATTGGTGGCCTTGTATCCTGTATTTAATTGAAATATGACACTTTAGTGTCGCTACTACTGTATATATGGGATATGGAATAGAAATACGAAACTAAGCTCTAAACTCGCTCTACCGGTATTTCACCGGAAAAGCGGGGTGGGTTCATAGGATGAATTGTAGCTTGAAAACGAGGTGGTTGAGCCATTACTGGTATCTCTTTCTGTTCATCGGTAAGTACAAATGTATTTCTGCAATTTGTGTGGTAGCTTAGGTCATGAGCACGAGCCTGGAAGCAGTTGCAACTAGGAATTAACCTAACAGTTGTAGAGATAAAATTAGTCGGATTCACATTTGTTGCATCTGTATAGACCATTAGATAAACATAAATCGATCTTCAACTCCCTTTTGAACATCTTTCATAAATGAATTCTCTTAAATTTGTTCCAAACACAGAGGAATGGCTTTTCCTGACGAGCATCATCTTTCTTGAGTGTAATTACAGTATTTGGAGCCTCTTGTCAGGGGACTAATCAATGTATGGACTGTTCTGTCCTGATAAATATGGAGTATAGTCTATGACAGAGGGATTAACAGTTCTTATCCCCGTACTCCCTTGTAGGCATCTCAGCATTCCATGGATTCTCAGTTCAATATCTTCTAGCAAGTGGACGTAATTAATTTAGAATTTTTTTTATTAAGTACAGCTCCGTGTAAAAATCATGCAAAGGGTGATATATGAGGGTTCTCAGAATCTGTTGATTTTCCACACATAGTTTTCTCTTGCACTATGAACCATGTATGTAAAATGAAAAATGTTTTGGTTCATGGTTACTATGGAAACGTGGGTAAAGAAATTTCCTTAGCAACCAGCCAATTTTCAGCTTGGATGGACGAAAAAATTCCTTATCTTTGAGGCCCTAATTAAATGTAATTAATAGAGAAATTTCTTTTTTATTGCTTTTATTCTGAAGATAAACATCTTAAGTGCTTTCACAATAAAAAACATAGAAATAAGATTTAAGATATTTGAATGATAGATAAAGGTATATATACATGTTTTTCCTGTTTTGCTGACTCAGCAATTTCCTTGATTTTGGAAGTTTTCGGAGTCGAATTACTCAAATGATGGACCAGATACAGACATCGTGTGTATATAATGTAAAAGCAGAGGATTTGTTCTTTTAGAATTTGAATTCAGAAGCGTATAATTTTTTAAACTTCCTATCCGTTGCCTAGCAACAAAAATGGATGTTTTTATGAATAAAAAGAGAAAATATGTAAAATCCTGAAATAATACGCCACATAACTTCTTATTTTTAAATTCTGAAAACAAATTTTACAAGAAATTAAATTTTTGAGACTTCTCTGCAAATGAGGGACCATTTTACAATTTCATATCTCCATGGAAACAGCAATTTCTCCTTAGCAACACATGATAGAATGATAATTTTAGCACATTCATGCACAAATGTTAAAGATTCTTCAATTATTTTGTAAAAAAATGAATCAGGCAGATTTAAAGAAAGCAATTAGCATCTATTCAATTCTTTTTATTACTGGATATGCCATGGCAACGATTTTGAGCACATAGCAACCAATATAATCTATATAAAAGAACTTTAACAGTTATTGTATACAGAATCTAATGTTGTTGTTAAAAATATACTTCATTAGAACGATGATAAAAGATTTATTAAATCAAAAACGTGGCAAATGCCTTGACGAGGTTCATATGATTATATCATAGTGAGATTTTAGTTGTCATAGCCAACTAAACAGTATGTGATAGTGAGATTGCAATCCAAGATCTATTGATCCAACATATATGATTTAAAACAATGAAAACTTTTAAAAGTATTTATTTTATTTATTTATTTTAATTGTCTAAGACATATGATCTAGTTTTGAGCTGTGGGACGTGGAGACCGATCCTTCGGATGAGAACGCATAAACCGAGGCCTCGTGTCGCAGTAGGTGCTGGCACGAAAAAGATCCCTCACTGCTCAAAGGCCATGAGAGCGGAGCATAGGACAAAATTTGTAGCCCTCCACCGGCAAGTGGTGGCGTCTCCATATGAGTAAAAAATTATCGAGAGGGGCGTTAAACAACATACAATCAAATCAAATCTAGTTTTGAGGTATATAGTAATCAATTAATAGATAATGATATAGATAAAAGATCCCGCTAAAAGTTTACATTGTTGGTATGCTTGCATACTTATAGCCGAGTTGTAAAAGAATCAGAATTTTTACTTTAGTCATATGTCTTTTGAAGATCGTTTTGTTTGCCCATCTAATTAAGACCTCCCCCTTTTCCAACTTCCGACACTAACTTACATTTAATTTATAATTTAGATTTAAGTTTTGTAAAATAAGTTTGTTCATAAAAAGAAAATGGACCAGATACGAATTCTGATTTTTTCTTTCAGTGAACTTGCCGAAATGACCATGGCTGAAGGAAATGACACACCCTACCGTCTTAAAACAATATTTGTATGAGGTATACATGTACTTGATTCAAGTTTATTCATAAGAAAAATATGAACTGGACACAAATTTCAAACTTTTTCTTTAAGTTACCTTTAACTTGCACAAACGACCTTAAATCAAGGAAAAAAACACCCTCAGGTCATAGCAACCTTTATTCAAAATGGGAACTCACCAACTTTATCCATGAGAAAGATATGGACACGAATTACGACATTTTTCTTACAGTGACCTTGAAGTTGCTCAAACGACCCTGGATCAAGAGCGTGACACAATCTATGGTCATGAACAATCTTTGCGTGAAGTAGTAATTTCTAATGTTCCTCCTTTGATTGCGGGGGGGGGGGGGGGGGGGGTGTTAATAAAGTAAGAAAGAATTCATTATAATATCTAGACTTTCCTTTATGGCACAATGAATCTTGCATCACGGTATTCTCGGATAGGCTTAATATTTCCTGTGAGATAGCATTGGAGGGAGGGGGGAGGTTGGTAACATCCATTATAACAGTGGCCAATAAACCAAAAAAAAAATTCATTGAGGTAAAATAAGTTCTTCCTTGTTTTTAAATAAGAAACACTCGAACATAGAATCACCCCACAGACAATTCAAGTCCGTAGCGACATTTTTTCAATGGGACAACCTCCGAACTAAGTTGACAAAAATTTAATAAAATACATTAAACAAAACAAAACAAACTTGTGCATCGCACTCTAACATTCATTTTTGGGAGAAGGGGTGGGGGGTCTCTAACTTTTTGGCAATTTTTTTTAAATACCTGAATTTGCATATTTTGACCTTCCGGCAACAACATGGGCGGGCCCCCCAATCAAACCTACATTTTAAAACTACAGCAAAATATAATTCTCAGAAAAAGGGATTCATGCGGGGACAATTTAAACGATTCTCTTCTGTCATAAAAATATCTTAATATATTAAAATAGAAGAAGAGGGATATTTTCTTATGCATACTCCTTTTAATGAATTTTTATGCATACTTCTTAAGGACCCTCTCTAAACAAGTGAAAACATTTTTTGGGGACATTGAGAAAAATATATTGTATAAGGCCACACCAATATAATTTCTTGTTCGTCGCACATTTGATGAAAAAAGTACGAGCGGGCTAGCGGTTAAATAATATTATTAATTTTTTGAAGGCAACATTTTAAGGCGGGGCGTAAACATTTTTGAGCGGACAATTATATTATTTTCTGATTTCCAGAGTATTAAAAGTACGATAAATAGAGCGGAATTATAACAGAAAACAGCACAAAATTCCAATGATGCGGGAATGTCAAATTAATATTATGTTTAGTTTTGTTCAAATAAAAGCATGCGGGTCCGACGAACAATAAATTTTATTGGTATGTCCTAAAGGAGTTAATATTGAGCTTATTTATCTGATTTTCAATGTATGGTGCGTGGCATTTACCTCCAGTATCAGTGAATAGAAATCACTGATAATTACTTCAACAGAGAAAATACATGCAAATAACACGTTCAGTTAATTTATGTTTGCCTTTTAAAAATTTTAAGATTACTTGAACTGATTACAAATTGAGTAATATATTGTAAATTTCTAATTTTTAGAATTTAGATCTAAGGGCAGATCACTCTAACTGCAGAAAAATACCTTAGAATCAGAACTCTTTGGTGTGTGTCGAGAGGGTTCTTAAAATAAGTTACTTCAGAAGATGGTCGAAATATGACATAGGGCATCGATGGAATCTTCCGATGAAATCAAAGAGAAACATTGCATGTAACTTGGTTGGGGGCCTGGAGTTAGGGTTCTGAAGGGAAGGAAAACAAATACGTGAAACTCTATCTAACAGACAGAGATTGAACGACTCAATACAGAAAAATCTCTCTCTTGCTTTCTCTGTGTGTTTGAGGGAGTGTGTGTGCAAAAATAAACGGAGGTTCCATTCCCCCCATCTGGATCTGCCTATGAAAGCATAGGTTTGTCTCATGAGTAATATCCACCACACACAAAGGTGGACCCTTCTACTCATCCCCAACCCACCCCCTCGTTTCATTTTAGCTCACCTGAGAAAAAAGGCTTAAATGAACTTTTTTGATCACATTTTGTCCGTCGTCCGTCCGTCCGTTAGTCCATCTGTCTATCCGTCTGTAAACTTTTCAAATTTTTGACTTAAGCTTCTTCTGAAAAACCACTGGACCAATTTTGACCAAACTTGGTACAAAGTATCCTTGGGTAAAGGGGGGAAATTTAAATTGTAAAAATGAAGGGCCAAGTCCCCTCACAAGGGGAAATAATCAAGAAAAGACAAAAATAGGGTGGGATCATTAAAAAAAATCTTCTTCTCAAAAACCATTGGGCCAGAAAAGCTGAAACTTATGTGAAAGCATCCTGGGGTAGAGTAGATTCTAAATTGTTAAAATCATGACCCCGGGGATGGGGCGGAGCCACAATAGGGAATACAATTTTTAGATAGAAATATATAGAAAAAATCTTTGAAAATCTTTTTCTCAATAACCACTGGGCCAGAAAATCTGAAACTTATGTGGAAGCATCCTGGGGTAGAGTAGATTCTAAATTGTTAAAATCATGACCCCCGGGGGAAGGGCGGGGCCACAATGGGGAATCCAAATTTTACATAGAATTATACAGGAAAAATCTTTAAAAATCTTTTTCTCAAGAACCACTGGGCCAGAAAAGCTAAAACTTATGTAGAAAACATCCTGGGGGTAGTGAAGATTCTAAATTGTTCTAATCATGGCCATCGGGGGTAGGGCGGGGCCACAATGGAGGATCAAAGTTTTACAATTGGGAATCAAAGTATCCTATTGTTGTAGATTTCGGATTGTCTAAATTATGATCAGTGGGGTAGAGTGGGGTCACAATATGATTAAAAGGGGCAAATCTGGTAAAGAACGGAATGGTCACAGCTTCTTAGTTGAGCGATGTGGCCCATGGGTGTCTTGTTTTTAATATTGTTTGTAGTATGATAATACAATTATCCTAAAGTCAAGGGAAAAACACCTCATATTTTTTTAGAATGCCTGAGTTTCCGGGAAAAACTTTGCCGTAGACCCCCCCTTCCCAGCACTTGGGGCTTCAATGTGATTCCTGAGATTAATTCTCCCATCCATGGCACTTCAATGTTTAATTTTCTATAAAAAAAAGTTTGAATTTCTCTTCTCAAGAATAATACAGTCATGATTATTATGAGTCTTATTAATTCAAAATTATTTTTATGGCAGATTCATTTTGTTTCGAATAATGTACCGGGCTTCGGGTGGGGGTCACAATCAAAGATCAAAAGTACACACAAAAAATCTTCTAAAGCTATGATTAAGTTAATAAATAAGGAAGCATCTTGAATTTGTCATGTCTGTGTTTTGTCAAATAATTCGAGGCCACTATTTAACACAAAGTTTTCAATATTGAACTTCGAAGATCTTACTTCTTTCATGGCCTTTTTTCATTCACTACTGCATAACCTTTATTCACTATACTGGAACAAAAATATTCCTTTTGATTTTGAGGTCAAAACGTCAAATATCAAGGTCATCAATTCAAAAACTGTGTCTTTTAAAACGCTCTTGTTGTTATTTTCTACCAGCAAATATTTTACATGTCAATCATGAATGTCTCCTTATCTTGATTCTGTGTACCATTATTTTTGAAATGTTCATAAAGTATGATTCTCAAATTTTCATAGAGAACTGAGTATGTTGGCTTTTATGTGCTCAGAATTGTTGCTTTGGGTTAATCAAGTAAAAAAAAATTTAAAGAAGCTAATTGCATTTTTATATATGCCTGATTAAATTTTAAAACAATGGATTGAAGAATCTTTTACAATTGTACGTGTTATGTACAAGATGACTGACAGATTTTTCATTCTCGGCCATATTGTGAAGAAATCAACACAGGTTAAACGATTTAAAGCCAGTCAAAATTCTTGAAACGCATGGATATTTACACCTGTTTCCATGGCAATTTTTTTGGTTAGGGTTTTTAAAACTTGATTGCATAATATATACATTTACATGTACAAATACTTTGTACCTGCAATCATTTAAATGCCAATGTTCTGTGACGTAGATTCTGTATACAATAACTGTTAAAGTTCTTTTATATAGATTATATTGGTTGCTATGTGCTCAAAATCGTTGCCATGGCATATCCAGTGATAAAAAGAATTGAATAAGATGCTAATTGCTTTCTTTAAATCTGCCTGATTCATTTTTTACAAAATAATTGAAGAATCTTTAACATTTGTGCATGAATGTGTTAAAATTATCATTCTATCATGTGTTGCTAAGGAGAAATTGCTGTTTCCATGGAGATATGAAATTGTAAAATGGTCCCTCATTTGCAGAGAAGTCTCAAAAATTTAATTTCTTGTAAAATTTGTTTTCAGAATTTAAAAATGAGAAGTTATGTGGCGTATGATTTCAGGATTTTACATATTTTCTCTTTTTATTCATAAAAAACATCCATTTTTGTTGCTAGGCAACGGATAGGAAGTTTAAAAAATTATACGCTTCTGAATTCAAATTCTAAAAGAACAAATCCTCTGCTTTTACATTATATACACACGATATCTGTATCAGGTCCATCATTTGAGTAATTCAACTCCGAAAACTTCCAAAATCAAGGAAATTGCTGAGTCAGCAAAACAGGAAAAATATGTATATATACCCATATCTATCAAACAATTATCTTACATCTTATTTCTATGTTTTTTATTGTGAAAGCACTAAAGATATTTATCTTGAGAATAAAAGCAATAAAAAAGAAATTTCTCTATTAATTACATATTATTAGTATCCCCAAAGATAAGGATTTTTTTCGTCCATCCAAGCTGAAAATTGGCTAGTTGCTAAGGAAATTTCTTTACCCACGTTTCCATAGTAACCATGAACCAAAACATTTTTTATTTCACATACATGGTTCATAGTGCAAGAGAAAACTATGTGTGGAAATTCATCAAATTCTGAGAACCCTCATATATCACCTTTATGCCTATTTTGCATGATTTTTACACGGAGCTGTACTTAATTTATTAAAATATTTTAGTCTGAGCAACCGGCCTTATTTTAATTTAACCTGAGATTCTATATATACTGGACTCCTCATAAAGTGTTTTATTGGTTGTCTTGAATCATGAATGTCTCTCTGTGTGTACAACTCCGGATTAACACAAACTGATACATAACTTAGGTTTTCCTCACTGAAAACAGCCTCTCACCCCCTGTTTCACCAGTTATCATTTCTTTAATAAGTATTCTAATTTAGATACTGATATACTCTTTCATAATTTTTTTTTATTTTAGAGTTTTTAGAGAAATTTTGAATTTAGAGATATAACAATATCCAAAAGCTTCAAGCAACAATAAAAGTTAAAAATAGTGACTTCATTATACTGGAGATTGACAAAATAGTGATTTCATTATACTGGAGATTGACAAAATATGTATTTTAATTCGTCTGTTTCATTATACTGGAGATTGACAAAATATGTATTTTATTGTGTCTGTTTCATTATACTGGAGATTGACAAAATATGTATTTTATTGTGTCTGTTTCATTATACTGGAGATTGACAAAATATGTATTTTATTGTGTCTGTTTCTTCTTACTGCTGCCAGAACACATCCAACGTTAGAAGCTTATAAACGTGTTATAGCTATATAGCTTCATTAAACAATATACCGTTATCAGGGTATTGTGCTGAACCTGATCTGTCAGTATGAAAACACTACATTAATAAACATTTCAACTAACTGAGAGAATATTTCATACTACTGTATACAGAGAAATTTTCGCCCCCGTTTTTTTTTTTTTGCCCCTTTCGCCCTACCCCCATTTGGGGGAATTTAATTCGGGGCAAATTCAAAGAATACTATATACTTTCTTAAACAAAATTATGACTGGGTGAATTTAAAACGCGGCAAAATTGTATGAAAGGGCGAAAATAATACGGGGTGAAACTAACCCTGTCTACAGTATAAAGATGGAAAAATCACATAAAACTTTACTGGCTTGAAATTTGTAATACTAGTACCTGTTGAATGAGCTGATCATATGCAATAAGTTTCTGTCGCAACCAGGGCATGTGATTCTCTTTAGTCAGGAATTCTGGAATAGCAATGCAATAAGTCATCAATGCCTGGAATTCATACCTGGGGTACAGGTGGCTCTGGTACAAAAATCCAATGCATTGCTATGCATAAATAAATTAAATATATAACTTATATCATCAAGAGCTAATATTGAATTCAGGATTCCAAAAATCCTTTTTATTTACCTCTTCAATAACACATGACGTTTCGACATTTTGTCCTACAGTACTGCTATGCAGCTGATTAAAAGAGGAGATCCTCAGTAGCTTCATCATTCTGATCTTCGTTGACTGAGGCGAGCGGGCTGAGTTTCTTTTTGCCACCAACTTCTTTACGAGTCTTGTCACTGGACACTGACTGTCTGTCACCATCTCTCTGAATCTTGTCAGTGGACACTGCTTGTGCGAGTTTCAGAATTCCACCACCTTGGGGAACATAATAATATATTCCGTTTTCTGTTCAGTTCCGTTTTACGGTCCGTGTTTTAGCAGCACCCCACAGCAAATATTTATTGCAGATTATGAAACTTTAGCACACGCTTTCATTGGGCAACTCACATGGTGGGATTAATTTAATATGATTTCAATGTTAACATGAGAGTGTAATTCACATCACAGGGGGTTTACTAGTTAAAAGCATTCGCTGACAGATTTCTTTTATCATTGAGTCAAATGCTGACTGACGTTTTTCATACCAATTGTTAGTCCATTGTTTATACACTGAATTGACGACGGATTTTTTCCGTTATTTTCTGATCATGACAAGGAGCACACGGCGGGTGTGACCGGTCGGCAGGGGATGCTCAATCCTCCATGGCACCTTATCCCACCTCAGTTGTTTTGGGGGTCCGTGTTTGCTCCTCTTATTTTGTATTGTTTAATGGACTTTGAGATTGAATACTGTTCATTATCTCCATATCCTTGTTGAATTTGATGAACGATGTAGCCATGGTTACTAAAAATACATTTCCTTCAAATTCCTTTGAAACGCTACTCCTCCTTCCATTTTTGTTTGATTATAACAAATATAACTTGACACACAAGCACAATGATACACAATTTAGTTTATTGGTTTTTGATTTGATAAACTCAATTTTATCATCATCAAAATCACTGTCTGACAAATTATTGAGTTCAACATTTTTATTTTGTAGGAATAGCTGTAGTATTGCCTGTATAACCTCATCTACATTGAGAACTCGTTTAAATTCGTTGACGTGCCCGGGAAGGTAAGGTGAAAAATTTGCTGCAGTCTTACAATCTGCTTTCTGCAAATATAGTCTCTTTAAATGTTCTCCAGGTCATGATAACCGCGTCGAACTCGAGGTCCACCCGTCTACACTTACACCTTCTCTTAATCGCACAAACGATCATCCCCTACAAAATAAAGACCACTACACCCGTCCCTCCAAGGATAACATATATCCAAGGTGTGTCTAAATAAACAAAAGGGTGCCTTTAGAAACAACTTCTATATAATAGTAATTTAAATAATCCTTTATTTTATTTATTTAAAATTATTTATTTTTTAATTCAAAAGTTACTGAATGTAATAGCTGCCAATTCGACGGTTCTAAGGGTGGTTGTTGCAACAATGTCTTTGACCCCACTGCTGTGCTGGGCGTACTGAAAAAAAAGAGAGAAACATAAATTTCAATTTTTATTAACTTTTTAATTTTTTTTTTTCAAAATAACATCGATTCAATTAAAAATTCTTGATGATATATTTCCATTGACAAGTTTTCTTTTGAGAATTAAAATTATTGTAAAAAATTTTTATGACATAGATAACAAAATTAAATAAATAAAAAAATATAATTACCTGACAAGTGAGGGAGCCTATGCGGACCGTCGTCCAGGGGTTTGTTGTGATGGCATCGCAATTATCTTGTGGGTCGTGGATGACCACCCTGGTCAGTGCTGGATATCCCTCAACGTTGATCTCTCCCATCGCCCTCTCCAGGATGAGGAAGTTTGCCATCGGATAGTTACCGCGCTCGAACTCCCTCCATTCCCGGCACCACTCCCTCTGACACCCCGCACCGCGCATCAACGTGAACCACCAGAATAACTAAGATCATAACCATCGTGTCTCTTCGAATTTGGAATTAAGATGGCGAATTTTTTCCTTCATCTCTTATATAATAAATAATGACACATCCCGATTAGGGGTGGAATGGTCATTTAAATTACGAGGTCATGAATTTTCCCCCCCAAAATAAATTTTAACAGTTGATAAGTACAGGGTATTATTGTATTTAGAATAATAGCGGAAAAAAATTGGATATAAGGTACATACATAGTTTTTTTTAAACTAATAAAAGACGTTCAACATCCCTGATTACTATCAAAGTACTCAGATGTACTGAAAGCCGGGCTCTTTTACAGGGTAATGAACAAAGACCGTGGTGACAGTTTGAAATCAAGTTCAGACGTTAAGAGGATATGTTACACACAAAATATCTCAATGGCATGTATTAAAGAGTTTTAAAAATTAAATAAAACAGAGCTAGTAATTAATTGCGTAATATATTTAGCACATGTATTGTTTCGGGGTTTTATATACAAACATAAGTAAATAAACACCGATGCAGCATGATAGATTAAGGTCAAACGACTGTGCACTTATGTGTCCTCAGCGGGAATTTTGCATCAAGTCATTAATGATGTTCACTGCATTTGTGTTAGCCTAATATTACAACCTTTATTTAAAGAATATGACGCAGACAGGGATACCTGCATGGTGAAAACCTTTTAAATTGCTTTGTAAAATATTAAAGGAGCCAGGAAAATATTAAACAATTTAATATTTTGATAAAAATATTCGATTTACTATATCTCTTTAAGGTTTTTGAATGTATTTTGTTTTCTCAACAGCGGCTAGGCGTATGTACTATATTTTTACTCATTACTCAATTTGGCGGTGAAGAAGCAGCATTTTTGTTGCTCACCGACGCAATAGCCGGGCATTGCTCTACGACCAATGAGCCCGGCTAAAATGGAACTGGTCCTTGACCAGTGGAAGTGTCCTTATTGGTAAAGTTGCCCCAAGGTTAAGAAAATAATTATTTACAAAGAAAATGATTAATAAACGATTAATAAATGTCATAAATATTAAAAACAATAAATCTTAGTTGTATGCCACTTAAATTATTTGATTCCGTAGAAGTTCAAAGTCAGCAAGCTGAAGAATTCCATTCCTTTGCCCCCCTTGTGAAAGTCGAGTCACCCAGGCGCTAGCGCCGCCTTTGATGTTACTCGAAGAGTGTCCCCTCGCGTAGCGGACCAGCTGAACGATGGGGATATTACGCAATGTGTATATACGTCTGTAGTAGGAATGATTATACACGATTCTTAGTTAGCACAGTCGTGAATCGAGTTTGCTGAACATCACGACTTTATTCTCGTGAAAGTATTACGTTTTATTTATTCAAAAAAAGTAAATCGTGACATTTTATATGAATTGACACTGATTTTACTGAAGAAAAGTATTATTATTAATTACGTTTTTTTAAAAGAAAGATGATTTTACTGTTGGATGTTTTTAAAATTTAGTTTCCCTTACACCTTCTCCTTTGTTAGAGAATATTTTGGCATAAAGATTGAATGCTTTAATATTGTCTTAAAATAACAATATTCAATGACAAAAAGAACCAAGAGAAAAATTAAATTTACAAACATTAAACACTATGGCCCCATTATACCAGGGAATATGAAATTCTGTCACTTTTTCCTCTAAAAATCTGGCTAATCTCCTGAGAAACACCCTTCTTTAATAGCCATTCATAAACATCATCTACAGATGACTCCACATTCATCACCATACCTGCTAAAAATAAAGTAGTGATTCTTTTTATTATGCACCTAGTGATTTCTTATATTCAACAGACTAATCAGAACATTAGTTTCTACATGTGCAGTGTAAGAATACAAATAGAACACTTACCCGTGTTTTGTTTTGTAGTTTTAGATTTTATGACAAACTGGACCGTATCCCTTATTAATGAAGCTGGGTCATGTCCAGCAAGACTTCTTATTTCTCCAAAAGTCTTTGGAAGGTAAACAGCTAATTCATCTTCCTCCTCTTCTGAATAATCACTGGTAGTTGCTTCTGGTTCTACTGGTGGAAGAATTAAAATGTTGGCGGCTCTTGGCAATGGATTTGTTACCTTGTGTTCTTTTAAGAATTCTTTGATTTCTGAAGGCATGAAAATATGATAGAAATGAAGATTTTACCACTTCAGAAACAGTTTTTTAATCACCAGATGTTGATTCTTATAATGCAGATGCCAAGATCGATTTTATATACCGAACCCGACAATGAAATGGTGTTGGTAAATAAAATCACACATACAAATACATGTACTACTTGAAAATAAACTACAGTTAACAAAAATATATCATTATGATATTTTGTTATAGAGGAGGCAGTGGGAAATTGGGTCACCAGAGTGGGATGGTTGGGTACCTACAGTTACACGTGTTGATGTTAACTTAACATTAACATTTGATCAGCGTTGGTATATGAAAACAACTAAGTATTTATATATTTTCTCTGACGTGCAGTGAAAAGTTTGGACAGTAATATAATTTTGATCATAGGCCTACATTCGAGCATTGTCCGGGCAGTTACGATTGTAAATGCTATTCACATGATTGTAAACATAATGTAAACCTATATTTTGTATTTCAAAGTTTCTATGTTATTTAAAAACGTTTCAAGCATTTTGGCTCCAAACAATTGCAAATCATTCTACATATTCCACAGAAAAGATGCTCACCTTCTCGCGACGTCATCCCTTTACATTTGGGCCATTTCCTTTGGTCTTCAAACTGGGGCGGCGGGAAAAAAGTTTCGGCGCTACTGAGTAACTGATAACATGTTCAATTACTTAACATGTTTAGATATGAGATGTGATTTCGCTTCTATCACTCCTTTGCATTCAATATTTAAATAATTTTCTAACTGTGTTTAGGTTTAAACATATCTAGAATGTGTTGAGATTCTAAGCTGATTTTTTACAGTGTGGTAAAAAAAACATTGCATAGATAGATTTATAGGTACATAAAATTATCAAAAAAGATAAGAACTTATGCATACTTTTAATTACATCATTAAAAAGCTTAATCATTTATAATTGACTTTACCGATGTTGTGTTTTAAGGACAGGTAACTCAGGTATGAAAAATGACCAACTTAGAGCCAATTTATGAGTTATTGGTTATAGGAATGGCATATAGGCTGCTTCAGCATTGGTATTGTTATGTACATAAAAGGGTTCCCTACACTGTTTTGTACACAAAAGTGTTGACCAAAAGAAAGAGAATTCCTTCACTTTACCTGTAATAACAAGGTCAAATGAATGTGTTACAGACTATATTCAATATTTTAAACTCTTTGACGATAATTATGAAAAAGAAAATTTAATGTTACGTTTTTTGTGTTCGCGCTTTTTCGCTTCCTATATAAATATATATATCTTTACAAGTAAATGCAACAATTGATCATATTATTTGTGTTACTAAGCACAAATTGGAACGGCCGAGTATAAAAATTTAATTTGATTAAAACTAAGAAGGAGGGCAGATTTCACTTTTTATTTTAATTAAAACTTTTAATTAAATGTAGTTAAACGGTGTCTGCAACTATTCAGTAAATAAGGTAAACATTGGAGATAAATTTCAAAACCACTGGATTCTATTTAGGGCAAAGAAACACTTGGGAAATGCTGAAAACTGCCTTGCGTGTAAAAATTAAGATACCCCGAGCCTGTTCTAAACATGATTCAGCAGTGAGTTATCGTTCATAAACCCGACCCCTAGCGGCAGTTAAAAGGCCTAGATATTGATACTGTCGCATGGACATGTTCCAACCTTACAACTTATAATTCTTCTCACTTTCGAATAATCTGTAAATGTCAATTATTACTAACATTGTTTTATATGCATAAATAGAGTGCTTAATGTTTACATTACTAATTTTTTACCACGATTGTGAGTTAAAAAGGTGTATGGAAAACGCAGGCTTTAATTTTGTTTTATTCTGTTAACGTCTGTAAAGAATAACACTGAATAACGCACGGAGGTGATTTTCCGCTGCCCTGTCCTTGCATAAATGCATCAGCAACACCCATTTCATTATTTAAAATGGAGGGATTCAGTCCATTCACGAAAGCAAATGTGGCCAGCAAAATCCACTGAAAGTGATTAAGGAATGGTGCCCAAAACAGCTTTCTTGTATATAAAGTCTTGCCGGACCAATAATGTCTTGAATCAATACCACCTGCTTGTGAATGTCTCTGTTCCTACTTTCCATTCTGTATACAATTTTGAAAGTAATGACAGGAAAATATTTCTGCTTCTTTTATGTTAGTATTTTCATTGTTATTAAAATATTGCCTTTTTGTGATTGTGTCGTGTCATGCTTTAAGTTTTGTCAGCTCAGTTTTTCACGATGTTAATTTCGGTGAACACTTTTCATATACAATAGATACGCATTGTAAACCGTATTCACGATCCAAATCCACATTCCGTTGTTGTTCCATTAATCCCAGAAACTTCATGAAATATTAAGCTTATTTTTATAAGTATATTAAACATGTATGCTTCAGAATTTATCGTGACCTTACATTTATTGCGTTATTCCGTTAATTATTTTTTTTAAATGAACCAGATTATGATATTGAAGTACGTAGTTTAAAATTTGAGAGTTATAGATAATTTGGTTTATTCCGTTAAAATTTCTCCTAAAATTTTCATGTAAAATCAGGTCAAACTCCAAGGTCAAGGTCAAAAGTTCAAATTTGGTGGTACCCAAAGAAAGGTCTTGTCACAAGTATTACACATGTGAAATATGAAAGTCATAGCTCCACTCAATCAAAAATTATAGGCAAGGTTAAAGTTTTTGCAGACAAACAGGTAGACAGACGGACACGACAAAAACTATATACCCCCGAAACTTCGTTTACGGGGGCATAAAAATCGAATTAAGTGTAGAAACGACTAAATATTCAGAGTTAACTTGAACTAATAATGTTAGCATTCTATTAATCGATTTTAAAGTTGCATTACACTGTGTGAGATAATCACACAATATTTCTCCTTTGCGAAAATTAGATTACATTAAAAGAAAATTTGGATGTCCAACATTTTGAATCGCCATTTTGTCCTCTTTAACGCCATTTTCACGAAGGCCAGAATATTTCTTTTGGATTCAGCAGGGAAGCTAGTTTACCGCAGCACTCTCTGCGCAAAAGTCTGCTGTACGAAAATCCCCATTTTTTCAGGGTGCCGTTTGGAACCCTTCCCGGGGGGCTAGGGACGCCATATTTGGGGAGTCGGTGGATCTTGACCCTGGGGATGTGTGTAGGTTAAAAATAACCATGCTGGAGCAAATAATAATTATTTGCCGTTAGAAGTATATTTTTTCTATAAATCGGACAGTGAATATACTCCATTTTGACGAGTTGGATAAAGCCAATATCATATCACACAATTATAGATATCCACTTTACATCTACTAGTAAGTTTTTGTAAACTACCCGTAGTTATTTAATATACTGTAGCTAGAACATTATTATGACATTGCAGAAACAAGGCCTGGAACGTCTTCAGAAGAAGACAAATTATTGGCTGAAAACATGAAATTAGACAAGCAAAGACTGGAGTTGGGGGTTCTGAAGCGAAGAAAAGAAACTGAAAAACATTCGGTGGAGATTGCCTATTTTAATGTCAAGAAAATAAATTATCAGTTAAAAATGCAAACAGAGTTCCAGATTCCTTATTGCTGAGCCTGAAATGTAGATTACCTGGGATTGACAGAGATGATCAAATGATAAAAAAAAATCCCTAAGCAGGGTGGACAGCAGCAAGTAAATTGCTAAATAAAATGATTTTTACAGATTACGGTATAAGTATTGCATTTTCTTAATAATTTGACTATTTTATTCACAAAGGTTTCATGTACCATTAATGGAGTAAACCTATCTTCATCTAAAATGCGGACTCATCTCATATATACCCGGTAAACCGGATTCCCGGTTACATAAATGAATTTATAGATCCTAAAATTTGTTCAGTAAATTATTTTAACTTTGATGATGCATTTGTACCGATTGCTTCCAAGGGCCAAGGTGCATTACTAGCAAAAATGGATATTTCATGTGCATTTCGCCTTTAACCTGTTGGGTTTCAAACACTCTCGGGCATATTATATTAACAGGTGTTTGCCAATGGGTTGTTCATTATTATGTGAAAATTTTGAGAAGTTTTCTATTGGAAATTTACCCGATGTCTTATCTAAATTCAGCTGTGCATCATATAGTTAATTTTATGTTTGTAGGTAGTGCTAGTTCGTCCGACTGAATGGAATTTGTGAGGCTATTTGAAGGTTTGTGTTTAGAGTTAGGTGTTCCTTTAGCTTTGGAAAAAAACTGAAGGGCCAACTCTAGTGTTGTACCGATAATCGGAAAACCTCGATTGTTGACGAAAACATGTCACCGATTCCGATGATCGATTATTATTTTTCATAATCGATAATCGGAAACGTACTTATTATAAAACGCATTCCGGAATTGTCCGTTCTCGGTTTAAAATTTATATTTCACAGAGAGGAAATGGCGTCTGCAGACTCAGACTCTACACAGGGGCCCGCTGCACAGATCTACGATCACCCAGGCTCTAAAAAGAAGTCAGACGTTTGGGAATATTTTGGTTTTAAAAATAAAGATGTTAATTTACCGGCAACTAAAAACAAGAGGCTCATGGACCACATCGCTCACCTGAGCAATGTAGCTAGGAAAAAAACATAAATCAGTTTATTTTTGAAAATTTAACACCAAAAAGTGGTCCCAACCAATTCTTTAAAAGGGAGAGGGTATGACTTGAACTAAATTGAATCTACACTAGCTAAGGATTCTTGCATATTTATTTCTTTGACTACCTGTGACGTTATTGCCCTTTACATTTGAACTTACATTGTGGCCCCACCCTGCCCCCAGGGGCCATGCCTTGAACAAAATTGGATCTACACTATGAATAGGACTAATCATGGCTTTGCTATTCCTGAAAAGAAGATTTTTAAAGACTTTTTCCTACATGTTTCTATGTAAACCTTGGATTCTATGTTGTGGCCCTTACCCCCAGGGGTGATGATTTGAATAAACCTGAATGTCCACTACCTGAGGATGCTTCCATAACATATGATCTTTATGCCTTTGTTATTCCAGAGAAGAAGATTTTCCTATATATTTCTATATGAAACTTTGATAGGCCAGTGTGGCCCCGCCCAACCCCCGGGGGTCATGATTTGAATAAACTTGAATCTACACTATCTGAAGATGCTTCCCTATTACCTTTATCTTTCCTGGCACAGTGGTTCTTGAGAAGAAGATTTTTAAAGAATGTTCCTATATATTTCTATTTAAACCTTTGATCGGCCATTGTGGCCCCGCCCTTCCTCTGTGATTTGCAAACAGAAAAGAAGAATTTCAAAGAATTTATGCATTTTCACTATATAATCTATATGGTTCCGCCCTAGTACTAGAACCCCTGGCCCTGGGGTTATTAAATTCACATTTCATTAAATTCAATTTCGGAAGAGACAGTTATTTTCAACTAAACTATGTACTTGGTTAGGTTATTTAATGCAAAGGAGAAGAAAAGAAAAATTTCACAATTTTGGTAGAGGACTTTATGCCGATTACAATCAAACCAACAGTTTGACTGCTTGATGTCCAGGAGTAAAGAAGATTTTTAAAGATTGCACTAATTTTTGTTGTTTTTGCCCCATCCCCCAGGGGGGGCAGGGACCATGAAATTCACAATTTTTGCTTCCCTTCACTCATAGATGCTATATGCCAAATTTGGTTGAAATTGGTTCAGTGGTTGCAGAGAAGAGGCTGAAAATGTTCAAATATTAAAGGACGACAGACGACAACGGACGAAAACAAATAGCAATAGGTCACCTGAGTTTACTAAAAAGTGAGATAGCTTGAACTAATTGGACAGTAGGGGGAAAGAAAGGGGAGACTGTGTTTTCTGTTTGTGTCTCCTCTACCGCGCGTCTTAGATGTTGCCGCTCCCTCCCCTCTGTCAAAAAAGGGTCACCCGAGTACTTTCTACAAAAAATGGCGATGTACATGTACGTCTCTGTGCTGCTCTCTGGGGTGTTGTCTATCCCAGAGTGCACACCCTTCACTGTGTGCTGTGAGGAAGAAGAACCGTCATTTGGTGAATGCTCCGGACATTGTGAATGTGTGGAATTTTCTGTCTTGACTGGACGACAGGCTGTCCCCCTCCATGACCATTTTGAAATCGGGACACGGAAGGTTATCATTAATTCTCGGTCAGGTACAACCACGTCAAGGTAAGAGGACTCTCCATCTCTCTTACTCTCTCTCTCTCTGTTTATAATTATGTTTTTGCAGTGGATTTTGGAGGACAAGATGAGGATGTTGATGGGAAGATCGAAAATATTTAACTAACAATTTTCTCTCTCATTATAGAAACAAGTTATTATGATTATTTTTATAATCAAATGCAACATTATTATACTTTAGCATACCCTATTTGTGTAACGTATGAAATAATTTTTTTTTAACCAGAAGACACCGGGAAAACTCGTGTGGTCTTGATTTCCAATAGGATGACTTCGTTCACCTATAGTATGTATTTTTTTCTCTTCTTTTACACCCCAACCCCCTCTTTTCTTTTTTTCATAAAGTATCTTTTTTTTTCAGGTGAGGCAAGACCACCACGACCAGCAGACGACATGAGGTGATAACTGTTTTACTCTTTATATTTGAATAATCCTATTACAAAAAATCTTTTACCGGTTGATATTTTAAATATTTTAATGACTTTTTCTCCCCAGAGGAGATCACTTTACCCACCGCTGCTGTTGTTGTTCTTACTAGTAAGTCTTTTTCTTTTCATTAATATATTTTCACTTTTATTTGATGTTTTTTTCTTTAAAAAAATATTTACTAGATGTCATTCTTTTGTTTTAAACAGAAAAACCCAAAGACTCTAACAGATTTGTATATTTTAGTTTATTATCCTTACTTATTGTACCCCTGATAGTGCTTGGCTTCCTGCTTTTTAAACATTATAAACGCACGCATTATCGTTCTACACGTTCTGATTGTATGGAATCCTTTGTACAGAACCTGTGTACAGAATCACACATTTTGCTTTTTTTGGAAGATGCAAAGGAATGTTCTTACTTCTTACATAGTTTCTTGGCAGAATCTGCTCTAAGGCTAAATACATCATTGCAAGTCTTTGGGAGGATGTTTTCTTCATTGTTTCTCTGCAGTGTTGATTTCTTCTCTGCCATTTACCCATCACTGGGAATTTACTGAAAAATCATTATCATTCCATAAGAATAGTCATTGCCAAATAACAGATTCTTTATTTTATTACTCAGGTTAAAAAAATCAGCAGTTAAGCAATGCTTACAAAAAATATTTCTGTATTCACAAATAATGCATGGTTTAAATGCAGTATTTCTTCAAAGTTAATTTTAGTTAAAGTATAAACGAAAAGTTTTCAAATTTCCAATTTATATTTAAGCTTATTTCAACTTTTGCTATACGGTATAACATAACTTTGGGCAGTTTACGTTTTATAAATCGCGAAAAAAAGTAAATACCACAAGTTAAATTACATGTGTATCATATAACAAAAATTGTAATAAGCTTCATTCCCAATAATATAATTTTAGTGTAGACAACAGGATAAATATTTCTTCGGATAAAGATTTCAAGATTAGCAATTTTTAAAAAGTAATGTCATGCTGAGTAATATGTTTTTGATGTTACTCATTGTGACGTAGGCAAGTTATGTTATACAATTAAATTATGTGTTACAACTAAAATTAAATTATTCAGGAATAGTTCATTTTGAAGATCAGGTGGAAAAAAACATTTTGCAGGAGAAACAAAAATGTGATTAATCAATGCCTAGCAATATAAGCAATATTGTAAAACTCGTGATCAGCCGAAACTTTGTGATATAGAGGAAAATAGGGTTGTTGGTTGTTTGGACACACTTGGAGACAGTTAGGTGGACTGTGATGTTGTGCCCATTGTTAACCCTGATGGTGAAATCAGACAATTGGTGAGTCTGATACACAACTAACATCAAGTGAGATGCTTGAAACAAATGCTAGTGAATTCCTTAATATATGTGAGTCTGATACTCAATTTACATCAAGTGAGATGTTTGATACAAATGCTGGCGAACTACTTAATATGAGTTGTTGCACGAATATTGAATCTGACCGTTTTACTATTGTTTTGAGACAAATCAACAGCTGTCCAGGAGTATATAAAACGGATCTGTAAAAGGAGTAGATTTGATATGGACTACAGATACTGGTGCGTCAAGATCCATTATATCAAAGAAAACTTTTGAAAGAATTCCCCAAGACCAGAGACCATAGTTAAAGAAATCTACATTGTTAACAAGTGTAAGTGTAGAACCACTGAAAGAGTTTGGAAAGGCCATTTTTAAAATTGAACTTATCATCAGACCGTCCAGGAGGAGATAATTGTGGCAGAAATAGAAGACCTAGCACTTTTGAGATTAGACATACTGTTAAAACCAGAACATGGACCAGTAAATATTAACTTGCATGGAAATATTATCAATTTTAGAGGAAAAGAAATTGAATTTAGACAAACACTCGACAGATCCAGGAGGGTTATAGCAGCAGATGATTATATAATTCCAGCCAACTGTGAGAAGCTGATAGATATTTTAATTGACAGATTTGCTGAGTAATATCTTTGTTATTGAACCTACAAATGATTTCAATAACCGGTTTCCACTTTTGATGGCCTCTTGTTTGACGGACATGGAGAAAACAGTCTCTGAAAAAATTAGAGTTTTAAATCCCTTCGATACAGAAGCCAAGATACAACAGGATGAAGTCTTACGAAAAGCAGAACTTGTCCATCCCTTAAAAATAACAGAGGTCTTATCGTCAGAAGGCAAGGATCACTCAAATAGAGAACAAGTTAGGAAACTACAAGGATTTTTCATACCAATTGTTAGTCCATTATTTATACACTGAATTGACGACGGATTTTTTTCCGTTATTTCCTGATCATGACATTGAGCACACGGCGGTCGGCAGGGGATGCTCACTCCTCCATGGCACCTGATCCCACCTCTGATGTTTCGGACGTCCGTGTTTGCTCTGCTCTTATTTGGATATTGTTTAATGGACTTTAAGATTGAATACTGTTCGTTATCTCCATATCCTTCTGACAAGAGAGACAACTCCTCGGAGTCAATTGTTCCTAGTCATCTTTCATAATTATATAACAGAGCAATTCAAGACAAAACTCTTGGAGAATGCAAAGGAATTGCAAATTTACTTTCTAATTATCAGTCTATTTTTTCAAAAGACGACACTGATTTAGGAGTCACCACTCTTGTTCATCATGAAATTGATACGGAGAATGCCAAGCCTATTAGACAGCCTTCAAGAAGAGTGCCTTTGGCCTTTGCATAAGAGGAACAAAAAGTTGTCAAACGAATGATTGAACAAGGAATAATTAGAAAATCCAGTTCTCCTTGGGTGAGTCCCATAGTACTACTTAAAAAGAAAAATGGAAAAACCAGATCTTGTATAGACAAGGAAGAACCAAGGAGAAACCGATTTCAAGATGAGCTCGGACAAAACAAGGAAGAACCAAGGAGAAACCGATTTCAAGATGAGTTCGGACAAGACAAGGAAGCCAAATTAGAGACGAGACCCGGCCGGACGAGAGAAGAGATATGTCACCGACGAGGGTAATGTTTGAAATATTGAACCACATGTTCCATCTACAAAACTCCATGAGGAACATTCACCATGAACTACAGGTGCAGACAGATATTAGTCTAAGAGATAACCAATTTCAACGAGATAGGCACCTAGAAGATTGAGATCGCCAGACATGAATTCATAACGAGATGAGGCACCTAGAAGATTGAGATCTCCGGGTAGGAATTACAGAAGACCAGCCCCTTTCCAAAACTATGGACCAATTCAGAGATTTAGGAAGTGACGTGTGATCAGTTTAAACTATAGGTTATTAATTATCATAGAATGTAAATTGTATGTTTAATCTAATTGTTAATCTTAGATTATTTAGTGTGTTTATTGATTATGTACATTTGGATTTAACAGTGATCAATTTGACAGTTTAGATTGGTAGGTGGGTGGGTTTTTTTAATTACTATATAAATTATGTACCATGTGTGCCATATTTTGAAAGACGTGCCGTCCACAAATTTCATTTTAATAGTACTTATTTAAAAGTTGTGTATGCAGTATTTGAGTAGGGCAGATGTTACTCATGATTTATATGCAGTGAGTTCACTGATTATCTATTATACGAGGGTGTTAAAAAAGTTCGCGGACAAGTTCTACTGTGAGTACGCTATTTCAACGAAACCGGTCAAACTTTCCTGATAAAATCTTTACCTTTTTTCCAATAAATATACAAGAATTTGGTGCTCTCCGGTGATTAATGAAAAATATACAGTTTTTCTATTTTGATCAAACTTGCTTCCCGGAGCATGCTTCATTTTGGCACGTTTACATCACAAAAACTTCATTAAAATTAAAAATTGCACATTTGAAGCACGCAGAGATTTATGTTATTTATGATATTTTACTTGTCGCTAAAGTATTCATGAAACGTCACTGGGAGAAATTTTGAACTAAATTGGAGGGTATATGACTGTTTTATAGCCGTTTATAAATGATCAACGCCAAAAATCGGAACGTCATTGAGCGTCATGGAGCACTGAACTGCGTAAAAATTGTGTATGCACACTGGAAAATGTATAAAAAGAGAATAAAATGTTCAAGATACTGCCGGGAATTTCCTACACCTACAAAGGACAAGTTTTCAAATGGCTGTAGCTTCAAAAGAATGGAAGGATTAACTTTCTGGATGATTAACTCCATCGATACTTCAATACCCCCGTACCGCATAGACGTTGTGTTCCGCCTATATGGTTTTGCATAGTTTCCATACCTGATCGATTAACTGCATAGACTTTTTTAAAAAGAATTTAAGAATTTTTTCCCAATCAGTACAAAAGACATTATAGAAGAAAAGTAATTAACATGTCTTGATATAGATCTTCAATTTTAAAGTAGAAAAAAAGATTAGAAATAACTGAAAAAATGGAATAATTATAGAACTGCGACAAAGCTTAACGGGTTGAAATCTGGTTGTCACGTCGCCTTACGTCAAGTGATTGCTCCGTGAATCCCATGACCTCGTATGTTATAACTTGTTATAAAAGTTTGTTATTGTAAATCACATAAAAGCATTTTTTTCCAGTCATATTGAACAAGCATTATCTATATTACTTGTAATTCAATATTTTACCTGTATTACTATTGTAAATGTGTTTATTTGGCTGCATACTTAACGAGGCTAGGGGGTGGCAGCCATTTTAAGACTATTTCAATCTCCTTTAAAAGGAGAGCTCTATATAAAGATATACAAAATGATAAAATTTTAAAACTAAAATATATGAATTTTTTCTTTGCCAAATGATAGTTGACAGCTAAATATACCATATCTAAAAAAAGTAAGTTAAATCTGGTGGTTAACTTGGGATTAAATTGTTGACCCGCGAGCCTCCTTAAGTTTTCTTACCAGTCGTCTTGTTTACATTTTTTTCGTCTTCTTAATGCATTGTGGTATACTTCCAGCGTATTTTATAGGATTCGCCGGGCCATATTATTTCGCTGACTAGACTTTCAGAATGTTTAGTAATTACGTTTCCAAGGTAAATAATTTACTTTAATTATTGTGTATGAATTAAACTTATATTGTCTTTTAATATTTTATTAAGAAATAATAGTTTTAATGATGTGGAACTATTTTCCGTTAAATTTACCCGTTTTCTTTGAACATTGGTAGTAGCAGCAGTATGGTTGACTCATTAGTAGAATCATATAAAATAAAAAAGGCAGAAACCTGGCAACTGAAGCGTCAAATTTCATGTTATATCTCTTTCTAAAACATATAAGCATGTAGGAGAAATTCTACCTGAGACAACAGAAGACCGCTATTATATAGCTAAAAAACATACAGTAATGCAAGACTGTGCCCTTCCACCGGCTGAAAAGAATGATGTCAGACAAAGAATGGATCCTGTGAAATTAGATAGGTTTCTAGATTTCATCATGCCATCCCATATCATAAAGGATTTACCTTTTGGACAGAGAAAGCTTAAAATCATTGATGGGAAAGTGATTGAGACTCTAAGCATCATTCGTAGCATGGCACCACAAGTTATCATAGCAGTATTGTGAAGAGCTTGACCTTCAGCCATTGGGTAAATTTTCAATAATTTCCCGAGACCCCTGTTAACAACTGACCCCTGTTAACAACTATTTGTTATAATCCTACCAATTTAAATTCATACCTGTAACAAAAGTAAAATTGTTTGGGAGAGAAAGGCTCTATCACGTTAATGTGTATTTCTTAACAATCAGGAATCATATTCATAAGAAACAATAACATATGACAAACAGTTCTGAAGCTAAAAGGTCATTGGCATGGCGTCCTATTATAGAAAATTTATTAAGGATATTGTAAGACCCCTGTTAACTAACAAAGAAGAGCAGCACCTTTCTATGGACTGATGAATGTCAAGAGGCTTTTAAATGTAATAAAGATCTCCTAACCGGGCCAGAAATTATGAGTTTCCCAACAATGGATGGGGAGTTTATACTTGATATAGATGCAAGCAAGGTCAGCATTGGAGCTGTGTTGAGTCAGATACAAGACGGACAAGAAAACTTTAATTCACATACCTAATGTGAAGAAGAAGGTACGGTTTTAGCTTTATTGCGCCCTAAATATGTAATGGCTTCAAAAAGTTTTGAAACTGGCTTAAATATTAGTTAAATAAATGACTCTGATAATTCAGGAAAAAATATTGCATGAAGGTTTACCATTCTGCAAATATGACGTCATTAATGTGAAGTATTTCTCTATTTTCAACAGAAAAAGCCTCAAAATGGCACATTTCAAGGGTGATTTGCGTTGGGAAAACAGTGTCCACAGCCGTCGCCCACGTAATTTTTTGATATTTTGTGCAAAATTCAACAGCAAATCACATATCTCAAGATCTTTGTGGGCGATGCCTGTGGACAATGTTATCTGAAAGAAAATTCCATTGAAAATCTTCTGCAAGTTTTTAAGAAAATACGGGAAAATGCACATGTTTATGACGTCGACGTCATAATTAACATTTAAAAACACATTTGAGGAAAATGACTTGCATGATTTTCCTGCATTGAATTTCAATTATTTAAAAAACATGAGTTTTCAACTTTTACACCAGTTTCATTCAAAGTTTATAAAGTAATATTAAGTGAAATCACTTACATGCTTTGTACAAAACACGGACAGGTAACTTTCTAAAATCTGCCGTTGGATCAATCGCATTTTATACAGCAAGGTGCACTTTTTTGGTCGATTTCATTTCTGGCAATCTACATTAATTTCCATTTGGTAGCTAATATGCATTTAATATATAAACAGAAAGTGGGTAGAGTTCAAATGTGCATAAAAAATCATCACGACTACTCCGACCTTCAAGTGTCATGGTTATGAACAATAAAATGAAGAATTTTGTTTGCAGTAAATTGTCATTGACCAGTAAAAAGCTTAAAACATTACATTAGAATATGTGGATGACAACACAGCATGTAAAGATGTGCATGTTCAGCAGGGAACTTGTAGGAAATTTATTCTTAAACCGATGTTGTTCATAACAGTGTCTGAAGTAAATCATATCAGAATTTTCCAACAAGTATTTGAAATATGAATAATTAGTTTGTAAACTGTTACCTCTTACATAAAGGAGAACAAAATGAACATTAAATAACAATTTTGTTTATCACAAACTGAAAGACACCTGTTATGTACAGTTGCATTTTCAACTCTGTCAAACAAAAACTATGAATACTCTGGGTCTGTTTTTCAAGATTTTGAAATTTGGATGTCAGAACAACATAAATATACACCAAAATTCTGATTTAACAAATTTTATTTCTGATCATATTTGTAACATTCATAGGAAGGATATGGAGATAACGAACAGTATTCAATCTCAAAGTCCATAAAAACAATACAAAATAGGAGCAGAGCAAACACGGACCCCCGAAACATCAGAGATGGGGTCAGGTGCCATGGAGGAGTGAGCATCCCCTGCCGACCGGTCACACCCGCTGTGTTGTCCTTGTCATGATCAGGAAATAACGGAAAAAAAAACCGTCGTCAATTCAGTGTATAAATAATGGACTAACAATTGGTATGGAAAACGTCAGTCAGCATTTGACTCAATGATAAACTGTATTTGCTGATAAGGTCATTGTATCGACCATAGAACTTACGAAATGATGACTTTAAACGAGACTGCTGATATTCTTATTTCGTTAACTTGCTTGTCAATAACTTACCTCGTTTTAGAAATTGTTCATATGTACAGCATGCTCTTGTGTATCGAATCAACTGATATATATATATACTCCGTATGCAGGTGATGAAGGTATATTGCTGCATAAGTAAGGGAAGTTGACGATAGAAAAGTTAAAGTCATCACGTTTATCATATAGCTTGGTTGTTAGATCGACCATGAATTTCTTAAACATCTTTTCTGTCACAAATTCAGTGTTGTTGTTAACACGATCTTGTTTCTCCCGAGTTTCTTGTGTAATTCCGCAATCTAGCACCCTTGTGCTAGTCCCCAGAGAACCATCGTCTCCCTACTTATGGATATCTTGAGACTAATGTATCTCGCTTACGAGAACCTTTTTGTGCATCTTGATCATGATGCGTATCTGATTGTTCTGTAGGCATCACCTGCGTAAGAAAATCCCACAAAATGGCGTCGGAGCCTTAGGGACGATCCTCGTCCATTATTGAACATCGTCAATATTTTACTACTGTACAGTTCAAATTCCGTTTAAATTTACCGCATATGTTCTGCACTAATTCACAGTCCAACACAAACGTAAAATATACAACGAAGATCACAAATTAAGGTTAAATCCAAAAAAAAATATAGAGCGTAAAATTCCACGACTGATCGAATCTAGGTCAAACTTCGCATTTGAATTCTGGGAGTTGCTTTGCAATCTCACATGATCTCGATACTGACGTATGCTGATGGACAATCAATTTCAAGGTCCAAAAAACAATACAAAATAAGAGCAGAGCAAACACGGACGTCCAGAACATCAGAGGTGGGATCAGTTGCCTAGGAGGATTGAGCATCCCATAATTACCTATATTATCCGCACGACGGTCGTGCTAATTATCCCCTCGCGCAACTATTTGCGGAGGGGATATAGCATCGTGAATGTGCGTATGTATGAATGTGTGTGTTAGTGTGTTTGTTACCTTGTGGGCAAGATTGACAGAGAACCTTTGCATTAACCTTTCTCAGCGTTTACATACTTGTGTGGCATTATAAAAGGACGAAGCCTATTTATTTTCAAGTCAATTGATGAAATATTTCTTCAGATATCGCGTTTTTACTGCCTCGGAACCCTGACATTATTCACATGCCAATAGGCAGGAAGTGAGAAAAAAGTTAAGATGAATGCCCAGTTATCACCTGATTTATTCATTCAATCTGATAGTTTCTATTTTCTACAGCCTGTTCAACTGCTCAGTGCTGCCCGTTACTCACAGGCCAAGGGGCAGGGTGTGAGAAACATAAGGGAAACAAGTTTATATGAAGGTCCAGTGATCATCTTTTTTATGCAATCTGATAGTTTCTATTTTTTTATTGTTTTTCAAACAGGAAATACCAGGTAGTAACTTTGTAGGCAGTATAAGAATTTGGTGCTTTAAAAAATCAATTTATTTTGAAAATATTATAAATGATCATGATTATGTTCTCTCAAATTTCACCATGTTCACAGAGGAAAATGTTTTTTTTAAATCTAAAGTCCAGTTTTTTTATTTGAATTTAGCTTGATTGGCCCTTTTTATTACAAACAAACAAAATCAAAACAAAAAAATCCTGTATAACACAGATGAAATAAACCTAGTTAACGTTCGTACTTACCCGCTTGTTGGCATGGCTGATCTGCTGGCAGACGCAGTATTTCCCGGTGTTGCTGCTCCACCCCATTTCTCGTCTTGCTTTGTTCACCGTATACAATGACACACACACATGGAAAAGTTCTCTTAACCGGTTTCTAATTGCTCCAGCCGTTAGTTCTTTATTTTCGGACATCCACATATGAATAAATTGTTTGTGCACTCACAACAGTTTTCTCTTCGTTACAAACTTTGAATGTCTCCTCCTCACGATGGTCCCGTGTCTTAAAAACTTGTAGATAGCCTCTCTGGAAACACTAGTCCCATGGTGAATCTTCAAAAGCCTCTGAATTTCAGCCACAGAACGTCCTTCTTGTCGATAACGACACACACCCGCTTTCACATCTACTCTCATCCGCGCCATTTTGGAAAGTGAAGTCGGTCGAGCTCGGAATGCTCAATTTAGTTTTTCGAGCTCGATTTTAGATAACAAAATTCACGGAAATATTAATATAGTCCTGTTCATAATATTTATCTTTTATAAGTCGAATATTTACTGCTATATAGGTGCTAAAAATTGTATTTAAATGTTGATTTCGTTTTTTCATTATTGATTCCGATTTTTAAAATACCCGATAGGATAGGATAGAATAGGATTGGTCCCCTAAAAGAAGTATAGGAAATAGGATAGAGAGGATAGGATTCAGGATATAGGATTCACGATAGGATAGGATAGAATTGTCAACTTATAGGATAGCAGCACTGTACCATTAGAGTATTTTTCAAGTAAAATATCCAAATATGATGCTGAAGTGTCGGACTCTGTGGTATCTTTTATCTCAAGCTCACCAAGATATATCGAATCGACGTAGGAATGGAAATTATCATTATTAATTGACAATACGTCGTCGATATATCTAAATGTCGAGTTAAAGGCCACAGCAAGTGTTTTCTTCTTTTCACGCATAAGATTTTGCATAAATTCTGCTTCATATGAATATAAAAATAAGTCTGCTAATAACGGAGCGCAATTTGTACCCATGGGAATTCCAATAGATTGTTGGAATACCTGGTCTCCAAAAACAAATATATATTATCAATCAGAAACTCAAGCATCTTCTTGTACTTAAGAGTACTTATGTGTGCAATCAGAATCTGTTTTAACAAAATAATTTTGCAAATGACCAGTGACGAGGTAAGTAAATTTACGAGTTACATTTTTATTGAAGAAGCAGCTGTCAATGCTATCAAAAAGCTTGATTTTAATTTGTCGTAGGGAATTGCTGTGTATAAAGTTGAAAAGTCTAAGTTTTAAAGATGTTGATTTTTGAAAAGTCTTGTGATATCAAATTGTCCAAAAGTTCTTTAGAATTTTTAAGTATCCACATCTGATTCACACCACTTCTTGAATATATAGTTGCACAGTACTCTTGAAGTTTTTCCTTCACCACTGTCAGTATCTTAGTGAGGAGTAACGAAAGAGGCTTGGTTGAACATTTACTGGAACCTGCAATGTATCTTTGTTTGAAAGGATTCTCATAAAACATTCTGTTTCAGTTTTAACAGCAAGTTATTGAAATGTAGACTTTCAAACTCTGGTTCCATCATGGAATGCAAACACAATATCAAGAAAGGGAATCCCTGATAGACTTTTGTTTAAAATTTACAAACTTAGGTACTTCTTGATGAATATGTTACAATTGGAAGTGATATTGCTCAAAAGTATATAGAAGATGGAGGTCATATCACTTTTCCAGAGGTATTTGGCATTGATCCTTTAGCTAGAAAACTCGGCCTTCAGCAACAAAGAGAGGAACTGCATTTTCTAGCATTGAAGCTTTCACTTTAGCTCTTGTAAATGGAAACCCTAGTTATTTTCATCATGCTTTGTTGTCACTTGTAGATTTGAGTCCAATATTGGACCAATAGATTTGTTGTCGATTTCTAAGATTTGTAAAATATTAATAAACCGATAAGCAAGCAGATTCAAAGAAATTTTGCCAAACATAAAAGTCAAGTGATCAGAAATCATAGCATGTTCTGAAATACCTTGTCATAGGTAATGCACGAGTGAAATATGAAAGTCCTATCTCTTATATACTCAACAAAATAAGTTAAGGGCCAACTTAAGAATTTTATATTTTGCAACATATATTGTAAAGGTGGTTTTGACACTAGATTGACATTAAGAGTTTGGTTCCTTGTTTATTTTTCTATCAGAAGACATGTAGCTTTTTTGTCTGCGATAGCTATAACCAGCCAAAGTGTGTCAAATGGGGAAGGTGGTGACTTGTATTTTCTGCCATGCTGGAGTAGGTGGCAGATCACTCTATTCATTTATGAATTATCTACCCATGAATTTTGATGTTGGGTGTTTACTTCAAATGGCTTCCTATCTAACTAAATATGAATAGATTTTAATATTTCTTGTACATAAAATATTGTCGTGGTTCGGATTATTTATTTGCTGATTTTTTTTATTTTCTATTTATAATACGTTTTCAAAACAACTAGCTCGAATTTCCTCTAAATAATTTGAACTAATGTCCTTTGCGAACTCTTGGATGTAAAAACCTTTGTCAATTGATTTTTCAAAGACAAAATATTACAATATTCAAGAGTAAAAGTGGTATGATTTCCATTAATTGCTGCAAATTAAAATATCCATAGTTTTATTCATTTTGTCTGGATGATAACATGACTCACTCAGTTATGATAAGGCTGTTCGAAGGCTTAAAATGCCTTAGAAATATGTACATTAAATTTGAGCTAGATTTTAATTCTAATATGTGACCTTTGTTTGAAATTGTAGTGATCTTGAGACTATAGTTACTCAGGCATTATAATAAAGCATTTCTGTGATGTCACATGACTGTGTTGATGAAGAACACATACGTTTTTCTTAAATGTTGCACAAAATCGCTTCGGCACATGTGCAAAACAAAACTATTGTGCAAAGTCTGTTACATAGATCAATTCTTCGTGATATCTGGTACATAAAAAGTTCTGGGGGCGGGTTTAATTGTCCCCCGCTTTCGCGAAAGCGAGGGGACATTAAATCTCATTTGTCTGTCAGTCTGTCCGTCACAAAAACTTTAACCTTGCCCATAACTTTTGATTTAGTAGAGCTATGACTTTCATATTTCACATGTGTATTCCTTGTGACAAGACCTTTCTTTGGGTACCACCAAATTTGACCTTTTGACCTTGGAGTTTGACCCACTTTTACACAGAAAATTCAAACTTTTACTTTGGCCATAACTTTTGAATGGAAGGTACTAGGACTTTCATATTTCACAAATATATTGTTTGTAGGAAGACCTTTCATTGGATACCAACAACTTTGACCTTTTGACCTTGGAGATTTACGTACTTATGAAAAAACGTTCACCTTGATCATAAGATTTGAACGATGAGGACTAAGGCTTTCGTACTTCACATATATAATCCTTGTAAGAAGACCTTTTATTGGATACCAAGAACTTTTACCCTGTGACCTTGACCTTGGAGCTTTAACTACTTTTTGAAAAAATTATCCTTGGTCACAACTTTTAAACAGTAGATACTAGGACTTTTATATTTCACATATGTATCTCTTGTTGCAGGACATTTCATTGGATACCAGCAACCTTGACCTTTTGACCTTGAAGATTTACATACTTATAAAAAAAAACTTTAACCTTGACAATAACTTTTGAACGGTGAGGGCTAGGGCTTTCGTACTTCACATATGTAATATTTTCGAGAAGACCTTTCATTGGATACCAACAACTTTTACCCTTTGACCTTGACATTGGAGTTTCAACTACTTTTAAAAAAAAAATTAACTTTGGTCACAACTTTTGAACGGTAGATACTAGGACTTTTATATTTCACATATGTATTCTTTGTGGCAAGTCCTTTCATTGGATATCAACAACTTTGACCTTTTGACCTTGACCTTAAAGATTTACGTACTTATGTAAAAACTTTAACCTTGACCACAACTTTTGAACGGCAAGGGCTAGGGCTTTCATACTTCACATATGTAATCCTTGTGAGAAAACCTTTCATCAACAACTTTGACCCTTTGATCTTGACCTTGGAGTTGACCTACTTTTAAAAAACGTTAACTTTGGCCATAACTTTTTAACAGTCAGGATGAGGGTTTTCATCCTTCAAAAAAATCAACTTCAATGATAATTTCTAAGAAATGACATATGATTGGATGTTCATATTAGACACAAAATGTCATAAAAAATAACATCTCACCAACAAAGACACCGAAAGCGGGGGACCACAATTCTTTGAATTTGCTTGTTTTTACTTCTTAAGAAAATATTTAACGAGAAATTCAACTTACCAACATAACAAGAGGTATTTCCCTCTTCTTATCGCGATTCATACAAAAATGGATAAACTACAAACGATCCCCCAGCAAAAGCAGTTAGAGGACATACTTCTCTTTTACAGGCAGAATATTTTCAATTTATCCTTGTCTTTCACTTGTGCCAGTCAAATATAGACACGATTCATATATTCTAATTCTGTCTTCGAAGATGTACGGGGAGCGTTGCACATAATTTTTCGATTTTGTTTGAATATGTGCAAGCAAAAGGAAAATGGATATCTATATTTCAAATTTTCAACAACAGCACATTGAGCATAAAAACAATTCCAGCGCTTGAATTTAACATTCAGAAAACATTGAATATTCCAAGTTTCAGCTCCACACTGCTGTCCATTGTATTCCAAACAGACAAGAAATCGTCATTAAAAGAGAATGGGCACATGAAATAAAAATAGGAATCAATATTTTTGAAGTTGAGCCTTACAGAATTCAATCACAAGATCTACAAAAATAATCTTGAGTATGCAAGGATGGGTTTGGATGTTGGGGATGTCTGTGTTAAAATTCGACATTTGCTTCTTAACTTAGCAAATTGTTGGCGAGAAATGTTTTCTTAAGATTTAGAAGGGATGCTACAAATTGCCAAAAATGTTGGTTCTAATGAAATTTCGCCCCAATTATCTCCCAACAATGTAAGCTCAAGTATGCAGTGACTTGACGTCATATTCTATTATGACGTCATATCTAGGTAGTTCAGAGAGGTAACTTCAAATTGAATCTGACTGCCTTATCCTAGCCGCGCAGTCTCACTTGCAGACTCGGGGTCGTTCACCGACAGCGATAATCCTATCCCCTACGCCAAGGAAGATTTTTCCATTAAAGAAAATAAGACAGAAACTGAATCATGTAGCAAAAGGGTATTAATATTATATAAATATATAATTGATAATATAAGTTAAATCTGAATTTCAGTTAAGTACACATTCCTCGCCAAATAAAAGAATTGAAAACTCAACCATAAATTTATTTATTATATGTTTTGTAACAGTTAGACACTTCCAGTGATTCTCACTCTGATAGACCACCTAGTCCAAGCATATTAAAATGGAAAAAGTTGACATGTATTTCAATGTTTATATGTGATATAAATGTCAGAATATATATAATATATAATGTGATGTCATTACAACAACATGTAAGGGCCAGAGATCTTTAAATCCTTTTGCAACTGTCAGTCGTTTGGATTGAACACCATCTTAAATTTGTCAGTCCGGACAGATTTCAATCGGTCCCCAAAAAAAAATCAATAAAAAGATGAGATGAGATTCTTTAAAAGTTTTATTATCAATTTATCTCAACCTCCATCACTTTCAATTTCTTCAACTCTCTGACTGTCAACATCCCTGACACTCTTGTTCTCTCTTTCATTATCTTTCTGTTTGTCTCTCCTTCTCATCCTCGCAGCAAGGATAAGGCTGTCCGTTAAATATCAAACTGTGCAGACTGTAGTAACTTCTCTGAACTACCTAGATATGACGTCATAATAGAATATGACGTCAAGTCACTGCACACTTGAGCTAACATGACGGGGAAAGTGTCATAATTTGTACATCGCATGTAGATTTATCTTGGGGCCTTATTGTTTATTTCAAGTGTTAGGATTGTTTCTAAAGCTCCAATGTGCTGTTATGAAGTTAAACATTTGAAATTTAAATATCCTTATTCCTTTTGCTTGTCCGATATGCACATATTCAAATAATAATAGAGAAAAATTATGCGTGAAACCTCCCCTTACACGTCCGTGGACAGAGTTAGAATTTAACAGTCGTGTTTATATTGGACTGGCACAAGTAATAAACAAGCATAGACTGACAAACCCGCCTACCCTTTCCGTTTTAAGGGAGTAATTTCAGAAAATAAGGCTTTTATGGGCTATCCTTAGGTAATATCTATCAACTGTATGTCATGCAATGTATTTAATAATAATTACATATATATTTTAAATTGATCTTCCTTAATTAGCATAGTGCTGAGATAATGTGTGTGTATTTCTTTTTTTTAGTAGTATGTTAGTCAGTAATGTCTTAATTTGTTAATCATGACATTCTGTGATATTTTTACCTGAATAAAAATGAAATGAAATGAAATATTTGGTGGAATTTCAGAAGTTAAAGCGTTATCAATCATGTTTTCCTATTTTGTTGTGTTACTATCATACTTATTTTCTTTCAAACCCACCGAAATTGTACACTACTAAACAATCCTGGCATAAACATTTCTTCTTCGAATCATCTATTGGCAAAAAAGTGTTGTAAACTACCAGTTACCTATATTAAACTCAATTCAACCGCACACCTTTAATGAAGCATTTGGTCAATTTGTATCGAATCACTTAAGTCGCCCGCGTGGCGCAGTGGTTAGAGCGTCTACTCTAGAGTCGCGAAGTAAGGAGTCAATCCTTACGTCGCAGGTTCGAATCCCACTGCGGGACGTGGAGACCGGTCATTCGGATGAGACCGTATAAACCGAGTCCCCTTGTCGCAGTAGGTGCTGGCACGAAAAAGATCCCTAACTGCTAGGACAAAATTTGTAGCCCTCCAACGGCAAGTGGTGGCGTCTCCATATGAGCGAACAATTCTCGAGTGGGACGTTAAACAACAATCAATCAATCAGATCACTTAATGGAAGGCTTGCGTTTGCATGTTTATATAAAACACTTACATTTCTTTATCTCGTTCATGCAATGTTAAAGCAATATATTTACATCCACTGAATATTTTCGTCTTTATTTCTTAAGAAAACCCATTGCGTTCATCCCTGCATAAACTACATTAGGCATATCACCTGTACAGATTTCTTGATCAGTGGCTGTTCCATCAATAAAACGTACAAAGACGTTCGCATCATTAACACAATAATTAATATTTTTAATCCTACTTAAAATGATAATTTAAACAGATATAAATATAAACAATAAAATGTCTTTCTTTGTTTGTTGTTACTGGAATGAACGGTCGCAGCTATTGCAGAAAAAATTTACATAACCCGCTTACGCGGGTTACGTATTTTTTCTGCAACAGCTGCTTCCTTCATTCCAGTAACAACAAACAAAGAAAGCATTTTATTGTTTAAGTAAAAATGAACTAAATTGAGCATAGAAATGGGTGTACTTATTGCAATATCATTTAATAGGTAACGTAAGCAGTGCCTTCTCGTGTTCTTCGTCGCCCGCGTAGCGCAGTGGTTAGAGCCTCTGATCTAATTTCGCGAAGTAAGGCGTCAATCCCGAATCTTTGCCATACCGGTTTACGTATAACTATTAGGTATATAATGTTAGTTATCAAACTTGTCCTCTATTAATTACGTAAAACTAGAACTTCTCATTTCATTTGAGGTAGTACTTTGACTCTTAAATTTAGACGTTAATAATGGATATAAACCGAAAAAATCAAAAGCGTACAATTAATATCAGTGGCGTAATATCGTAATTTTGTGGTAAAAGCGGAAGAATTACGCCAAAGCGGAAGGGAAGGCTGGTCTGGGGTACGTTTTTCCTATTAATATTGATGTCTGTAAAACAAGAAAGTGATGGATATTTGTGCGAACATTGACATCTAGGAAATGAATTAAAAATTTGAGTCATGCATTATAACGC
The DNA here is from genome assembly GCF_032062105.1 of Saccostrea cuccullata. NCBI lineage: Eukaryota > Metazoa > Mollusca > Bivalvia > Ostreida > Ostreidae > Saccostrea > Saccostrea cuccullata. Next base: position 66,205 of record NW_026926058.1, on the reverse strand, counting down.
AGTGTATGCCTACGGGCTGCATCTGAAAGAGGGAAAGGGTGCGTTGATGTTAATTAACTTACCTAGGTAATCATCAATGGCAGAGATATACATGTAAGGTTTATACTGATCCTCCGCCTCCTCCCAAGAGGAGCAGTTTGTTCTTTGAAGGAAAACGTTCTGCAAAATACATCTCTTCTTCTCCTTTTTTACAATCACTGTTATCCTTTTAAAAACTTGACGAATTTCCACTCGTCTCAAATATTGCAATACCAATTCGTCATTAAAACCCAAAAGCGCCTTGAACAGCTGAAATTTGGGAAATGACAACTTTAATAACAAGACCGCGGAACATTGCAATATTGGAAATGATGCCGCTTACGTCATTTCTGTTTGTTAGAATCTATTTGCTGATTTTTCTTTTTGGATATAATTTGTGTATTGGGGAGGCGGGGGTTAAACGATCTTGGAAATAAATAAGAAAATTGTCAAACACTTTTCATTGAGGACAAAACTTTAAAAAGCTCTAAAATTAATTGGTACAGAGCATGATCTAACTTAATAATTTTTTACTACTCACATTCTGGAGTCAAATGGCCGTTTCCGGAAAAAAATATGTCTTCTTTGACTTTTTCCGATGTCCTTCAAATTATATTAAAGACTATAAACTTATATATAAACTCATATCAACATAAATTTCAAGCAACATGTATTTAGGAAGTGAAATTATTTGTCTTTTTGGATCATACATTCACACTTCACTTTTGGAAACAGCTCCGGTGGATTGAAAATGAATTTCAAACTACAAGTTGTACTCGCCCACTTCATTGCTAGATAAGGTTTCCATATTCATAAAGAAGGCATTGAATTTTCTGTTTATAACATTTTCTTTGATTCACATTAATTGAGAGTTTGAGACATCATTGTGAAAGTCATTTGAGATTGAAAATATCGTAAACATGGAATTCAACAAATTTTGTGGAACATGGAAAAATTTAACAGAACTACACTACCCTCCATAAATAAGTATCCACCAACAGAAAAAAGTATTTATTGATTTATTTTTCTACACCAGGCTCTCATTTGAGGTAAATTTAGGTAATTTTTATATATTTTAATATTATATGAATTAAATATGATAAAATATCAATGAAGTCATAAGATTTGTTTTTTCCATTTTTATATAATATATTTAATTACAGAAATTTCATTGTATAAATAACAAATCAAGTAATCATTTCAAATAAAGAATGTCAGCACTTTGTGTATCCCCCTCTAGCACGTATCACAGCCTGTATTCGATTGGGCATGCTTCGAATAAGTAGCTGACATCGTCTCACTGGAATCTGACTACATTCATGAACTAAGGCTTGTTCCAAATCCCTGAGATTATGACATCTTTGACTTCTAACAGCAAGTTCAAGATGTCTCCACACATTTTCTATAGGGTTTAGGTCTGGGCTTTGTGGTGGCCATTCAAGGCAGCGCATGTTTTGCTCAGCTTTCCATTCCTTTATTGCATATACCCTGTGACATGGAGCGCCGTCATCTTGGAAAAAGTAGTTATCTCCATAGCCAAGAAGGTGTGCAGAAGGGATTGCCGAGTTGCTGAGAATGTCCAAATATCCATCTTTGTTGAGGTTACCTTTGAGAGGAGTCAGGAATCCAGTTCCCCTGTAGGACATGGTACCCCAGACAGTAACACCACCCCCACCAAACTTGACTGTTGGTACAATACAGTTGTTTCTGTATGCCTCATGAGATCTCCTTCTGACGAACACACGGCCATCATTTTGAAAAAGGGTAAATCTGGACCAAAGTACTGCTGACCAGTCAACCCAAGTCCAATTGGCATGAGCCAGTGCAAACTGCATCCTTTTCCTGCGATGAACAGCTGTGAGAAGCGGTTTTTTTTCAAAGCCACATGTGCTACAAGACCAGCTTCCTTAAGTCTCCGTCTTACTGTGGTGTTAGATGCTTGGACTCCATTCTGCATCCACTAATTCCTTAGCTGTGGAACGGTCTCTCTTCTGTTCTGCAGAGATTGTCTCACAAGAATTCTATCTTCTCTGGCTGTTGATATCCTTGGTCGTGCAGTCGTCTTCATAGGATCCAGTTGTCTGTCGTCTCTCGATTGTTTTCCGAATCGTCTTTCTATTAAGGGAAAGGAAATTAACTAAGTTTTTTTTAACTTTAAGCAATATGTTGAGAAAAAAAATTAAATTCTATCAGAAGTGCTCACTAACCTTGTAGTTCCAAGTCTTCCGGCAATATCCGATATCGTGTTTCCTTGTTGATGCAGCAGGTTGCAGAGAATCCTTTCTTCTAACGTCAGTCGCCCCATCTTCTCAATTTTTATTTTTTTATCCTTCATATGTAACTTTTCATGTTATAAGAGGTTACTGGTTATTGAAATTCTTCATTTTTATATATTTTTTTTTTTTTGAATACTCAAAGTAGGCAAGTAAAAGTCTGAGATTATTATGATACAAATACCATTAAATAATGTCGAGAATAAGTTTCACAAAATATATAGTGTTAATTAATTTTTGTCTAAAAAAAATTTCTCAACGGATTCTTTTGTTACAATGCTCAGTATAGGTTGTCTCTCTTTATAAAAGACAATTACAAATAATCAATAGACTTTTAAGTTTTTTTTTATTGAAAATTAGTGAAAAAATAACAGTGGATACTTATTTATGGAGGGTAGTGTATGTAATGCCCTATATTATAGCATAACAAAAAGTATTTTATTCAACACGTTTCGTTATAGCAAGAAAATCGAAGATTTCTTAGCCTTTGTGACAGAAAATCAATTTAAAGAGGCTGGGGATGGCAACCATTTTCAGACTATCTCCTATAAAAGAAGAGCTCCATATAAAGATATACAAAAATGATCAAATTTAAAAACTAAAATTTATGAATTTCTCCTTTGCCAAATAATAGTTACTTAAGTTACTGTATCTAAAAAATAAAATAAATCTGTTGGTTACATTTGTGGACCCCTCTGGCTCCCTATTCCAATGAATAAATTGCATTAATTCTCAGTTGAAAATGTAACGAAGAAGAAAAATCTTTTCAAGAACCACCGTCCTTTAAGTAGAAGCATGCTGAGGTAGTGTAAGTTTGTACATTGTTCAAAACAAGATATATCCATTACATTCAAAACATTCAATGATAGACAATGAAATTGGCGGGTACGATATTCAACGCGGACGTGGGGAAAACATTGGGTTAAAATTCTAGTTTGTAATTCATGCGTATTTTCAATCTTGCCAGTTAATTAAAGTCCTGCTTTCTTAATAAAGGTGGACAGGTTCGTCTAAAAGTCCTTTTCAAGCAAAGGATTAATTAAAAGAAAAAAAAATTGTATTTTAGGGAAATAATACAACTCTTCGAAATAAAGAAATAATATATTTTAATATTCTTGAGCAATGAAGGTTTTGGTGACACTGCTTTTCCTGGAAAGTGGTTAATCTTTTATTGAACCTGATCATACTTAATTAAAAAGCTTATTTGAACACACTTTTCGATTCTAGTAGTACGAACATGTAGGTACTTCTTTACACTTGTCTCGGCATATTAATTATATTTTATTTATCTTAGAATTCTTGAGAAAGGGGGACAGAAAATCTATCTGTTGAGGAACCTCAATACCCTCGTAGAGCTCAGAGTCTCTCTGCCTCCTTGTAAGCTTCTTCAGCGTATGAGGCCACCCCAAACACAACCGATAATCCAAGTATCTGACATTTCTGTTGTAATAAAAAAAATTAAAAGCTTTAATGTATATCTTTAATAAGGTATATGTAAAACTCACAGATGTTTGGCACATCTTATCTAAAAATAACCCTTCTTTCTTCAAATAAAAATTATCTCTTTAATCAGATAGACACGAACTGATTGATTTTATTTTGAAATCCCCATTCTATTTTTTGGTAAAACCTTTTGTTGGATGTGTGAGAGGATGACAGTGGCCGTATCCTTCCATTGGTCTCACTCCTCATTCCTAAGGAACACTGCCCTGACCTGGCGGATTTGATCCTTAAAAAAATAATATAATCACTGAGTAACTTAGATCTACGACATTTGGTTTTTACATTTTAACTTATATTCTGTTGTAGCACCATTCTACAGGTGTATAAAAAAATTCTTCCTTACTTGAAAATTTAAAGTTTTAGTAGTGCATCTACTACATGTATTATGTATATTCCCGACGGGTTTCGATTCTTCTTGAGTGAGCCTAGCACATAACTCTATCTCATAGCTTCTGAAAAGAAATGCAGGATGACAAAATACATTCATTATAGGCCATCTTTAAAAAGAAGTTTGGTTGCCCTCTCCTGACCGACTGACAAGACATCACCCGACTCAAAAGCTTTCTTTTAACCTAAAACAGGTTTTTAAAGAACTCCGATAAAAACCTTAAAAATTAGTATTCATTTTTTTTTTAGAAAAAGAAATTTCTCGCCTACCTACCCAACATTTGTAGACCGAATCGTGAGAGGGCAATCAAACAATTTTCTACAGGTGGCCTTAATAAAACACTTTTAAGTACAGTATATACCTATGCACTAGATGTAACTTGAGTCAACTTAAAGACTTAAATACTCTTTGTTGAAAGATTTACACTTATAACTCTTTCAAAAATTTCGAACAAGCATTAGTACACCAAAAAGACTTACATCTCAACAACTGTCAAACCTTTGGATTTCCCCACTGCATGCACTCCTTCCTGGAACGTTTTATTTGGGAATATCTTGACAAGTTGTGGTTTCGAAATCTTGAGGGTCACCCCGTCAACTATTATGTAGCTGTATTCTCTGGAAAGTATAAATGACGGTATTGAGAGTATTTAAAACATTTTTACTTAACGATAAAGTGCAAGAGTTTTTTATCTCACCCAAGCTGAAGGCTTAAGTGAGATTTTTTTATTGAAATGTGTCTGTTGTTGTCATCATCAACTTTTCCCATTGTCATTTATTATTAAGGACCACTGGGAGAATTTCAACCAAACGTACCACAAGGTATGCTTGGGTAAAGAAGATTCAAGTTTGTTCCAGTGAGGGACTACACCTTTTTCCAAGGGGAGATAACTAGTTTATATTCCAGTTGAAAATTTTTAAGGATTAGGAAGAACATTTTCATAAACTGTTTTGACTTAAGGGAGGTAATCCCCCCCCCCCAAAAAAAATCTTGACATGAAGATAATAGATATAAATGGTTTTGGTATGAAGATGATTTAAATGGTTTTATTGGTATTGTCAAATAGGGTTATTGAAGTCTGAAGACTCGTAAATCATTTCCTTTGGAGAAGTTCTTGCTTTAAACATTAACCTAAATAGGTCTATTCTTCGAGATTGCACCAAAAGCAAATTGATGTGAATATAATGTTAATCAGTAGTAAAAATAGAACTTGCAACTAAATTTCCATTTAAATCGGAATGAAAAAGAAACTTACTCATGGGGTTCCAGGGCCTCCACCTCACCTTCAAAGTCCATCTCTTCGTCAGACTCCTAAAATCTATTAGAATATAGAGATAAATGATATTATTTACGATTACATTTGTTTGTATTCAAATGTTTCAGTCATTATTTCACAATAAACCAATTGGAGCACAAATAGTGGTGTAATGAATGCACCACTCAAGATGTGTGGTATAAATTTCTTAAGTCTATAAAACTGTGAAAAATTATTTAAAAAATACTTGTTTTTACACTCCATAACTTGTACAAAGGGGCTTAACGTGTAAATTTATTGAATTATAATTCATTTTTTACCATTTACAAGTTGTGAGTTTATGTAACTACTGAGTGTTATTGAAGAAAATTTTAATAATATACATACATTCAGAGTGGTCAGAACTGAGGAGTTAAGGGAAATGGACCCTTTCCATGCTGACACGTCAACACAATTTGCTGTGAGTGCAGAGTCGGGGGGGGGGGGGGGTCAGGCCCACACACTCCGCCCACAATGTGCATGTCACGCTGCTGGATCCCTCACTGAGCACCTCCCGCCGTTTGGAGTTTGGTGACTCAATGATGTCAGATGCCTGTGAATAATGATGAAAGACAATTTAAAGTGAGATTTTATTCCAGTGACATTTTCACTATACAGAGGTGAAACACAGAGTATCATTTTAAATTCAAATCTTACATTTATATCAAACATTTTTATTATGTGATATTTTATATGATGCCTTTTATATGTGTGTTTGTTTATATGGAGGGGGGGGGGACCTTTCTCAATTTTCTATAATGCAAATGCTTACACTTTCTTTATCAATTTAAAGTAAATGAAAGAAATTTTATATGAGAAATCTTATTTTGTAATGAACTGAAAAATAAACTTTATGGTCTTTGAATTAAAAGCATAAGATTGAATTGAATTTACTTACTCTTTTCAGGATCCCCTTAACCGACACGGTTCTTTTAGCTGGGCTCAATAGAATTTTCATCCACAGTTTGAGCGAACCTGTCAATGATGCTGTCGTTAACCTCATATTTGCCACACTGAAAGACCTGAAATAAAGAAAGAACTATATGCGGTATATTGCATATATTTGCCCCCACAAAAGTCAATTTTTGAAAACTTCCTGAAATGTGCTGAATTCAATAAATTGTATGAGAAATATAAATTAACAGAAAATATTATAGTTTCAAAGCAGTGTATTCACAATTTTTGTTTTTATGACGTCACAAACTTGTCCGATTTATATCCTTTTTTCAGAGAACAAAATGGACAAAATTTCATCAATTTTAGCTTTAAAATTTATAGAGCGCAAGTTTGTTCAGGAACAATATTGACATATTTCATTGATATTATCATTCTACACATTATATCAAAATATTGATCCTGAACACACATGCGCTAGGTGACTTTTACTTAAAATATCGACGAAATATGTACATTTTTCTGTAAAATTCATAAAAAACTTAAATTTACGTCATGTTTGTGACGTCATTAGTACATATGACGTCATTACTTATGAAAATATTCAGTGCTTTGAAGTCAGCATATCCTCCCCTGTTTAAGAACTTAATTAAATATCTCTCTATCAAAGTTTGATTTGGGGGGCAAATATTGGTTATTACCGAATAAAGTTCTTTGCAGGTTTTATATGTTTGATATAAATTATTGCTTTTTCTTAGCTTACAAGTGAGCTTTTCTGATCACCCGTTGTCTGTCTATAAACTCACATTTTCAACTTCTTCTTAAGAACCACGGCCAATTTTAACAAAACTTGGTACAAAGCATCCTTGGTTGAAGGGTAATGTAATTTAAATTTAAATTGTAAAAAATCAAGGGCCAAGTCCCCGTACAAGGGGGAAAAATCAAAACAAGAGGCCCAAGGGCCATATCGCTCACCTGAATAACTTGGGTGATTCAGTTCTTTACCAGATTTCCCCTTTTGCTATACCTATCGTGCCCCTATCCCCTTCCCTTTAATAATTTCAATACTTTAATAGAATCTTCACTACCCAAAGATGCTTCCATATAAATTTCAGCTTTCCTTGCCCAGTGGTTCTTGAGAAGAAGATTTTTAAAGAATTGTTCTATACATTTCTCTGTAAAACTTATAGTTCCCTATTGTGGCCCCGTCCTAACCCCAGGGGTCAGGATTTTGACTATTTAATATCTATACTACCCAAGGATGCTTCCACATATTAGTTTCAGCTTTCCTGACCCAGTGGTTCTTGAGAAGATTTTTAGAGATTTGTTCTCTATATTTCTATGTAAAACTTGGGATTTCCTATTATGGCCCCGCCCTACCCCCGGGGGTCATGATTCTAACAATTTAATATCTACACTACTGAAGGATGCTTCCACATAAGTTTCAGCTTTCATGGCCCATGTTTCTTGAGAAGAAGATTTTTAAAGATTTGTTCTATATACGTTTCCATGTAAAACTTGGATTTCCTTTTGTGGCCCCGCCCTACCCCTAGGGGTCATGATTTAAAAAAAAATATCTATACTACCCAAGGATGCTTCCACATAATTTTCAGCTTTCCTGGCCCAGTAGTTCTTGAGAAGATTTTTAAAGATTTGTTCTCTATATTTCTATGTAAAACGTGGATTCCCTATTGTGCCCCCCCTACCCCGGTGGTCATGATCTTAATTTAATATCTATACTACCCAAGGATACTTCTACAAAAGTTTCACCTTTCCTGGCCCAGTGGTTCTTGAAAAGAAGATTTTTAAAGATTTGTTCTATACATTTCAATGTAAAACTTGGATTCCCTTTTATGGCTCCGCCCTACCCTCGAGGGTCATGATTTGAACAATTTAACATCTACACTACCCAAGGATGCTTCCACATAAGTTTCAGCTTTCCTGGCCCAGTGGTTCTTGAGAAGAAGATTTTTAAAGAATTGTTCTATACATTTCTATGTAAAACATAATTATAGTTCCCTATTGTGGCCCCGTCCTACCCCAGGGGTCTGGATTTTAACAATTTCATATCTATACTACCCAAAGATCCTTCCACATATTAGTTTCAGCTTTCCTGGCCCAGTGGTTCTTGAGAAGAAGATTGTTAAAGATTTGTTCTCTATATTTCTATGTAAAACTTGGAATTCCCTATTATGGCCCCGCCCTACCCCCGGGGGTCATCATTCTAACAATTTAATATCTACACTACCCAAAGATGCTTCCACATAAGTTTCAGCTTTCCTGGACCAGTGATTCTGGAGAAGAAGATTTTTACAGATTTGTTCTATACGTTTCCATGTAAAACTTGGATTCCCTTTTGTGGCCCCGCCCTGCCCCTGGGGGTCATGATTTTAAGAAATTTAATATCTACACTACCCAAGGATGCTTTCACGTAAGTTTCAGCTTTCCTGGCCCAGTGGTTCTTGAGAAGAAGATTTTTAAAGATGTGTTCTCTATATTTCTATGTAATACGTGGATTCCCTATTGTGGCCCCCCCCCCCCTACCCCCGGGGGTCATGATTTTAACAATTTAATATCTAGACTTCCCAAGGATGTTTGCACAAAAGTTTCAGCTTTCCTGCCCCAGTGGTTCTTGAAAAGAAGACTTTTTAAGATTTGTTCTATACATTTCCATGTAAAACTTGGATTCCCTTTTATGGCCCCGCCCTACCCTCGAGGGTCATGATTTGAACAATTTACTGTAAACCAACTTTTATTTGCGACGACTTTAATTCGCGATTTACTAGAAGTAAACTAGTTCGCAACGATTAATTTTCGCGATCAAGCCTTTTTTGGAACAGTTTTTATAGAAAAGAACCTTTAAGGACTGGTTCGCGGCGAGAAATGTTTGCGATGACGAGGTTCTCGCGAAAAGAGGGTGTTGCAGTTCTTTTGTTATTTTCCCTAAATGTGTAGCAGATTAAAGGAAGAATTTTTATGTTGCAGAAACTCAAATTAATTTTTTTCAAATGCATCAATATATAAAGCACAACGAGAAACAAAATTTGGAAGGTGTGTATTGACTTCCAGTTTGCCATTAAATGATGTGAAAATTAGTCTTACGGCAAAATATATCAGATTTTCCGTTTTTTAAGTAGGGAATCCCCATTGTTCTGAAAAGGTGCCTCCTTGAAACAAAATAATTTTGATTTATACACAAAGAGGCAGAAATTTTCTTCAAAACTGCCATTTCCGATTTTTGTTTCAAACAGGCATATTTCTGAAAAACGCAAAAATTGAATAATTTTTTTTCTCCAAACGAAATGCAAAATGTGTACTTTAAATAACACTGCAAAACCATCGTGTCCGAAATGGTCTAGTGGATATGCTGGTGGGCTTCCATCTAGTACTTTTACCAGAGAATGGGTTCGAATCCTGGTATGGATCATTTTTGCATGTTTTTTTCCTGCAATGAAATTATATTTTGAAAGAGGGGGGGGGGGGGAGAATGTCAAGAAGTTAATTGAGTAATAAATAATCTATATACATTGTATTAGAAATACAGGATTAAAGTGTTTTCCTTGATATGCTGTGACTTAAAACTAATGCTTTATTTAGTTTTTTTCTTGGAAAATAAAGTTACTGTATTGTTTAAATAATTTATTTTTTACATACTGTAGTTATTGCAATTTTGGTCTCTTAGTTAGTAGCCAAGATTTGATTTGAAACAAATAAAATGTCTTGGATGTAGCACCAACAGTTTGATTATGGGACGCAGTTTTATTTAATGAAAAATATTTTAGCACGATGTCTACAGTATATCTTTCAAAATGCTGCTTTAGCGATTAATTGTGCTTTTTGTTGTTCCAACCTCTTTCGTGCAAAATGTTTTGCTGTATCAAGCAGGAAATACCCGCCGTAAACATAGCCCTCTACGTAGCTGTATCTATATTTAGACATAACGAGGGTATTTAAATGTCCTTCTCGATATATAGGGAATAATCGCGAGTTTCTGCAACACCTCTTTCTAGCACGCGAATAAAAGTTGGTTTACAGTAATATCTACACTACCCAAGGATGCTTCCACATACGTTTCAGCTTTCCTGGCCCAGTGGTTTTTTGAGAGGAAGTGTTTTAAAGAATCGTTCTATACATTTCTATGTTAAACATAATTATAGTTCCCTATTGTGGCCCCGTCCTACCCCCAGGGGTCAGGATTTTAACAATTTAATATCTATACTACCCAAAGATCCTTCCACATATTTGTTTCAGCTTTTCTGGCCCAGTGGTTCTTGAGAAGAACATTGTTGAAGATTTGTTCTCTAAATTTCTATATAAAACTTGGATTCCCTATTGTGGCCCAGCCTTACCCCCGGGGTTATGATTTTAACAATTTAATATCTACACTACCCAAGGATGCTTCCACATAAGTTTCAGCTTTCCTGGCCCAGTAGTTCTTGATAGAAGATTTTCAAAGATGTGTTCTATACATTTTTATGTAAAACCTGGAATTCCCTATTGTGGCCCCGCCCTACCCACGGGGGTCATGATTTTAAAAATTTAATATCTACACTACCCAAGGATGCTTCCACATAAGTTTCTGCTTTCCTGGACCAGTGATTCTGGAGAAGAAGATTTTTAAAGATTTGTTCTATACGTTTCCATGTAAAACTTGGATTCCTTTTTGTGGCCCCGCCCTGTCCCTGGGGGTAATGATTTTAAAAAAATTAATATCTACACTACCCAAGGATGCTTCCACATAAGTTTCAGCTTTCATGGTCCAGTGGTTCTTGAGAGGAAGATTTTTAAAGATTTTTCTTATATATATTTCTATGTAAAACTCAGGTTCTTTATGATGGCCCCGCCCTACCCACGGGAGTCATGATTTTTTAAATTTAATATCTACACTACCCAGGGATGCTTTCACATAAGTTTCAGCTTTACTGGCCCAGTGGTTCTTGAGAAGAAGATTTTTTAAAGATTTGTTCTCTATATTTCTATATATTAACTTGGATTCCCTATTGTGGCCCCGCCCTACCCCCGGGGGTCATGAATTTTGCAATTTAATAGCTATACTACCTAAGGAAGCTTCCACATACGTTTCACCTTTCCTGGCCCAGTGGTTCTTGAGAAGAAACATTTTTTAATCCCCTCTCTATTTTTGTCTTTTCTTGATTATCTCCTCTTGTAAGGGAACTTGGCCCTTTATTTCAACAATTTAAACTCCCCATTCACCCAAGGATGCTTTGTACCAAGTATGTTTAAAATTGGCCCATTGGTTCTTGACAAGAAGTCGAAGATGTGAAAAGTTTACAGACGGACGGCGGACAAAATGTGATCAGAAAAGCTCACTTGAGCCTTCGGTTCAGGTGAGCTAAAAATCAAAAATAGGTCAGAAAAAATCTTGAGAATTACTGGGCCAGAAAAGCTGAAACTTATGTGAAAACATCCTGGGAAAGTGAAGATTCTAAATTGTTCAAATCATGACCCCCGGGGGTAGGGCGAAGCCACAATTGGGAATCAAAGTTTTACATAGAAATATATAGCAAACAAGAGGCCCATGGGCCTTATAGGTCACCTGAGCATTATGCAACAACTTTCCAGTGATTGAATTTGATTCATGTCTTAAACCAGGTGCTATGGCATTCACAATTTTGAAGGAGGTACCATTGATCATCATAACAATACACTTAGCAGTTGCTTACTTTGTTTACTTAATTCCCATACGCAGGGTAGGGAAATAATAAATGCATTTCAACTAATCAGTAATATTCAGCAATAATCAGTAGTGCCCCTACCACACATGAACCCCTGACCTTTAGGCCTTGATATTTGATAAATATTAGGGAGCATATTTCAAACCATTCATTCATTTTCAGTATATAAGTACAGCCCCCACCTCTATGGTACCCCTGATCTTGGGGCCTTGAAATTCACAATTCTGGAAGATTAGGGCCCTTGTCCATCATAACTATATAGGTAGTTCATCTGCTTAATACCCAGGAGCAGAGAAGAAAATTTTCAAAGATTTAATGTATTTTCACTATATAATCGATAGAGCCCCGCCCTAACACCAGAGCCTCTGACCCCGGGGCTATAAAATTCACAATTTTAGAAGAGGCACTCTTGCTCATCAGAACTATGTACTTAGTTAGTTTATTTAATTCCTAGGAGCAGAGAAAAAGATTTTCAAAGAATTCATGTATTTTCACTGTATAATCAATAGAGCCCCGCCCTAACACCAGAACCCCTGACCCTGGGGCCAAAAAATTCACAATTTCGGTAGAGGCACTCTTGCTCATCATAACTATGCACTTAGTTAGTTTATTTATTACCCAGGAGCAGAGAAGAAGATTTTCAAGGAATTCATATTCATATATTTTCACTATATAATCAATAGAGCCCGGCCCTAACACCAGAACCCCTGACCCTGGGGCCATAAAATTCATAATTTTGGTAGAGGCACTCTTGCTCATCATAACTATGTACTTAGTTGGGTTATTTAATACCCAGGAGCAGAGAAGAATATTGTCAAATAAATAATGCATTTTCACTACCTACTTATTTAGCCCCACCCTAGCACTTGAACCCCTAAACCCAAGGCCATGAATTTCTCAATTTTCGTAGAAGACCCATTGCTGATTACAATCATGCAAACAGTTTAACTGCTTGATGTCCAGGAGTAAAGAAGAAGATTTTTAAAGATTGCATTAATTTTAGTGGTTTTTGCCCCACCCCTAATGTCCCATGGGGGCAGGGATCATGGAATTCAAAATTTTTGTTCCCCGTTACCCATAGATGCTTTGTGCTAATTTGGTGGAAATTGGTTCAGTGGTTGCAGACAAGAAGCTGAAAATGTTCAAATGTAAACACACGACGGACGACGCACGACGGAGGACGACGGACGAAAACGGATAGCAATAGGTCACCTGAGTTTACTCAGTTGACCTAAAAACTTTTTAAAATGCTCCTCTCAAGAACCATTGGGCCAGAAAAGCTGAAACTCATATTGAAGGACCCTGGAATAATGTTAATTCTTAATTGACCAAATCATGACCCTTGGGGGTAGAGAGGACCAAATAGGAAAAAAAGTTTACTTTGAAATATATATGGAAAAGTCTTTGAAAATGTTCTCAAGAACGACTGAGCCAGAAAAGCTGCATTTTAAGTGAAAGCATCTTGGGAGAGTGTAGAGTTATGATTCCTGGGGGTATAGGGCGAGGTCACAATTGGTATTACGAAGGGGGAAAATCTGTAAAAGAACATCATGACCAAACTTTCTCAGGTGAGCGATTTGGCCCATGGGCCTCTTGTTTGAAATATTACTATGTACTTGGAAAACATAATTTCCTATGTTAAGTTAGTTTGTAAAATATATTGAAATCAGACCAAAACTGTAGGAAGAGTAGCATTTTGAAAGAATTTTCCAAAAGTTTATATTTTTAGTAACCACAGCAACACCGTTCATCGAAATCAAAAATTGATACACAGAATAATGTATCTTAGTGTAGTCCACTTGTGTGCCAAGTTATACTGAAATCAGACCAAAACTGTAGGAGGAGCATTTTGAAAAATTGTTTACAGACAGACGGACGGACGCATTACTATCGCATAAGCTCTTCTGGTCTCTGACCAGTAGATTTAAAAACCCACATTTCTTAAACGTGATTAATAAACATACGGGACAGGAAGAGGGAAGCACTACTAAGTCAAAAACGTACTGACATTCCCATTTTTTACTGACAAACTTAGAAAATTACTGACAATGTGCTGTCGTTACTGTAAAACTTAGACAATTACTGACCTTTTTACTGCCGGTACTGATAAACTTAGAAAAGTGCTGACAATCTTAGTCGGTGCTGATAAACTTAGACAATTACTGACACGTTTACTGTCCCTGCTGAAAAACTTAGACAAGTGCTGACATTTACTGATAATTACTGTCCCTATTGTTATCGCTCTCGGGGAGGCTGCAGTGGTGTGAAATTGATTTTTTTTTTAACATAGATCATTATTTCATTTATTTATTTTTTTTATATAATTTTTAACTATGTCCAGATGATATCTTTAGGAAAAAAAATGCTTCTTTGGTCTATTTATAGAAAATTGATTTGTAGAAAAAGAGAAGGGATAAAGAATTTCAAAACCTTCAAAAAGATAAGCAACTAAAAAAAAAAAATAAAAATCTTTCTTTAGTAGTTAGATACCAGGTATGAAATTTTACAGAGGTCTTCTCCTTTTCGTAATTAAACAATGTTATTACATGACATGCATTTTATAAATATTTTCTTAATTAACGTTGACTCCCTGACTTTCTTTAATATTAAATTAAAGAATTAAACTGTAAGGTTAGATGTGTTTTATTCAATTTTGATTTAATTTATTCAAATTAGTTTGAATAATTTTAACAAACTCATAGCGCGCGGTGAGGCCGTGGGTGCCCCCTTTTGAGGAAAGGCGTTTTTTTTTTTATATAGTTTTCTTATTATGTACAATTTTAAATTATGTGGAGGCCGCCCATATTTGTTTTTGTGCAGTCAAACATACCCGAATCCAAGCATTTGCAAGAAGAAACTAAAATTAAAAGACAGACGGGGATTTAAATTAAGAAAAGACTTTTTATTTTATTCATTGGGGAGGGGGAGGGGGGCTACGGGCCTGCATTGATCATTGATCCTTTGACATTCATTGATAAAAGTACTATCCGCATTATTCTTTAGAAATAATGTACATCTTGTAGCTGATTTTCGAATCTGGATTTTCTGGATCCCCACCTGAAAGTGTTATTTTAATTCAAATACATGAAAAACTATGACATTTTAGATTTTTCATTTTTTGTCTATGCATACTCCTGAAACGTTTCAAAACTTTGATAGAAATTAATATCAATGTTCTTTTCAATTAGAGTGTCGGTAGACGTTCACATGGATCTAATTTCTTTTTGTCTTTTCAAATTAAAACGACGAACGATGAACATGTATTTATTTATTTTATTGAAGTAGAACACACAATTAATACTGTCGTGTTCAAGTTTGTACTCCTTTTTATCTGTTTAGGTACAAAAAATAAATAAATTTAATTAACTTAATAAATCGACGTTTCATAGCTTTGTTCGGTATTTAAACCAGTATCATGATTTTACGGTAACACTGTGATTTTTATTCGTCCAAAATTATTCAAGTCGTTTAGCTGGTATCCAGCCGAATTACATAATCATTCAACATACAATCGGAAACTCTGTGAAGCACCTGTGTGTAGAAGAAATCGTCTGAGGCGATCCGAGTGTGTACAGTAGCGGGTAAAGAAGACAATAGGTGTCACTGCTGAATTATACAGAAGAACACTCGCCGGTTTTCACTGGAAGTTAGTTACGCAACATTACGCGACAGGTAGACTCTTCTTCAAGACAGTTTGAATTTGAGAAATTCAACACCAACACATACGTAACACAAATATGCAATGTACAATCCTTCAACCTCTTCTTAGATTAAATAAATATTTTCTTTAATATGCCGACGTAAGATAAATTAAACGATTAATGAAAAAGAAGATTGATATAAAAACCAACCGGGGAAAGGCACAAATTGATTAAAGATTTAAGCGAAAATAAATATATGAGAAGGGGTACATTACATCCAAAGTTTTGTAAAAATTACTGGTTCCTAATATTTTTTGTTAAGTCGTGTTAGTGTGTGTGTGGGACAGTTGAGTGAGGAATTTGTTTGATTATCAATCAAATAAAAATAGTTCATAATATATTTCCTTAACTTTTTCTCAGTAATTAAGAATAATTAAAAATCAAACACAATTTATATGCAGCAGTATTATGACAGTAAAAAAATCAGCCGGAGTTTAACTATACATGTATTTTAAACTTTGCCTGGGTCGATACATTGATCTTTTGGAGAGAGAGAGGAGGGGGAGAGAGATGAATGGTAACTCGTCACGGAAGATAATGGGAACCTACAGTTAGCGAATAGTCTTAATCTTTTGAAAAGAATAAAACCTGAATCAAATAAATAATGATTACGGGACGGGTAAAAATTGATCAAATCATTCGAAAAACTTACACATTTTTTATAAATCATATTCAAGTACCGGTATACTAGATTTTTTTTTCATGTAACGTGTGTGCATAGAGGGAGGGGGGGGGGGGCTTATAGAGGGTTCGAAATAAATATTTGTGAGCACTGGTTCGACGGACTAATGACTTACAATTTTCACTTCTTCGTAAAATATTTTACTAGACAAGTCCGCATTCTGCCTTATTATTATGTTAATATCACCGAGAAAAATTAACATTTTTGAATTAAAATAACTTTTTAATATATTTTATACTAAATTCGGACGTTCGTCTGTGAAATTCTTAATCTGTTTTTAATATGTGCTTATTTGTAATTAATTGTGTCTTATTTATCTCATTCCCTTTGAAATAGGATTAAGACATTCCAATTGACAATCTGTGTCTCTGTCGAAATAACTGTTGCTCGTTAGGTGTTAATGCCTCGGGATTTGTTAATCCTTTACCAATAACTTTATTTGTATAATTACTTTATAACCTCTTTCGTGTTTATTCTATCAAAGAAACACACCTGTCCATCAATTAACTCAACTAGTGTCAAAAGTCAATTATTGTATACTCTTAGTCTTACAAATATCTATGTCCATTTTAATCTCTTCAGTTTGGAGGCCAGACGCTCTACCGGCCACATCCAACTCGATCAAGTCTCGTAAGATATTGTTAAAATTCATGTTGATTGTTATTCACCATCGTCTTTAATAAATTCGGAAACCTGATTTGCCAATTCTTGGACTTTATATTGAAAGACTAGAAGAAATACGGCATCTTTACCCTTACTACGGCCCACAGCGCCACAACTTTGTTATACTCGCCAACATTCCTTCTTCCCCGTTTATGCTCAAGAACGGATTTAGCCTAGGAATTACCTTCACAACTTATGACCAAAATCTCTAACTGGTTATATTAACATCATAACATCCTACGCCTACCTATTTTAATGAGATGAAATTTAATTTCGGCACATACAATTAAATTAATTCCAATTCACCGATAGCTACAAGGGAAAAATGGAACGTACGAAACATGTAATATTTTTGTTAAAATTGAATCATGATTAAAAAATACTTAAAGATTAAGTTTAAAAACTAAATACTGATCTAACCCCCTCGGCAATGTGAATACACGGAGCACTTGTCAAGGATTTAAGTAACTTAAAGTGTCAATACTGTTTGTATCTTTAATAGAGAGAGAGAGAGAGAGAGAGAGAAAGAGAGAGAGAGAAAGAGAGAGAGAGAAGAAAAATATTGGAGAGTGGTGCTACTGCTAATATTAGTCTTACCGATGAACCCTGTGTAAGCGACCAAGCAACCATTCATTTAGAAATAATGTTTTAAGTGACAAAATTAACAAGGCATAGTACAAGTTTATATATGGAACACTGTACTGTTCAATAGGGGAACTCCCGTATGAGCAAATGAAACCGGAAATCGTAAACAGAGGTATATAATTATATGACTTGTACAGATGTCCGCGAACATTAGGAAACTGAATTACCTAATAAAAATCAGTAATCATCAATATTTAGAAGATTTCCTTTTCTAACAAGAGACATCTGTCCTGTTTGTGAAAAGAAACTTGATACAACTTTCCGATCGTGAAAGGGGGGGGGACTCAACATTAAAGTCAGATATCTGTCTGCAAAGAAATAGATGAAAACTAACTTGATGATTAATTAATTTTAATTCTCTAATTGAACAGTGATAGATATATTCAACACATAAACTTAAACTTGATTTACTCATAGTTATTATGTTCCCCAAACGGAGTTTGGGAACATATTGTTTTTACTCTGTTTCGTATTATGTTCCCCAAACGAAGTTGGGGAACATATTGTTTTTACTCTGTTTCTTATTATTATTATTATTATTATTATTATTATTCTTTTTTGTTCTTATTTCTTCTACTGTACTTTTTTGTCCGGAAGTGTTCTCAGAAACTGTTCACCAAACTAAGTTAAAACCTTTTTAGGGTTAGTAGGCATGTTGTGTAGATGTGCTGAACGAAGGTCATTTTGCGCGCATTCGCATGCACGTGCGGGCGCGTGCAATGAGTAAACTGACTGATATATTTAATATGGTTGTAACTTTTACATTTTTTGATAAAATGTTTTGAAACTCATTATTTAAAGATATATAAGTTGTGTACATAAGATGACATGGTCAAATTTGCATGAACTCACGCGCATGCACGTGCGCTTTGCTCTGATTGGCTGAAACAGAAATCTTAATATCTTTTTTGTTTTATGATGAAATGCTTTGAAACTTATATCATAGACATGTATTAGGATGTACTAAAATATGATATATAAAATTTTTCATGAAATCACGCGCATGCACGTGCGCTGCAATCTGATTGGCTGAAACTTTAAATGACTATAACTCCCTTGGTTTTCAACCAAACAGCATGGGATTCAGAACATAGATAGACATAAAGGACTCCTACAAGATGGTATGGTCACCATTCACATGCATGCACGTGCGTGCACGTGCGCTTTGCTCTGATTGGCTGAAACAAAAATCTCAATATCTTTTCTGTTTTTTTACAAAATGCTTTGAAATTTAAAACATAGGCATACTTTAAGATGTCCTACAATATGATGTATAATAATTGTCATGGAAACATGCGCATGCACGTGCGCTGCAATCTGATTGGCTTAAACTTTAAATGGCTATAACTCCCTTGTTTTTCAACCAAACAGGATGGGATTAAGAACATTGACAGACATAATGCACTCCTACAAGAAGGTATGGTCATCATGCACGTGCGTGCACGTGCATATGAGTAAAATAGTGTAGACAAGATGATATGTCATTACGTTCATGCAATCACCTGCGCACGCCTGCATTGCTTAAATTTGATATGCTTGGTATACTTTTGGGAACACGTTGTTGCCGTCTTAAATGCATAGATTTTGCCTTCTTTAATGAAACTTACAGGGAATATGGCACGAGAAGGGAGTTGGGGAGCGTTTGGGGAACATCTGTAACGGTTCCCGTTACAATTAGCACTAGTTATGTTCCCCAAACGAAGTTGGGGAACATATTGTTTTTACTCTGTTTCTTATTATTATGTTCCCCAAACGAAGTTGGGGAACATATTGTTTTTACTCTGTTTCTTATTAAGGTCTTCCGTCTCCAACGGAAGACCTTTCTGTTATTCTTAGGTTTCTTTTTCCCTTTTATTATTCCAACCGATTTTGTGCACGCGAGTTCTCAGAAACTACTCGTTCAATTCTCATGAAACTTTCAGATCTGGTAGATATTGATCCGAACCTTATTGGAAATTTTTATATGTACGACGTCACTTCTGGTCGTTAGATATGGACGATTTTCTGATTTTAAGAGGGTCGGCTTGTCCTGGTAACTCCTCCTAAATGACTAAAGATATTAAGGCAAGATTTTCAGTGAAAGTAAAGGAAGGTTTGCTGAGTTGTATATGATTGTCCAAATTTTTCTAGAGCGAAAGTCGCCGGAGTTTTGTAGGGCCGAAAATTTGTCTCAGAAACATCTCACGAAATTTGACACCTTTTGTTTTATATCTTCTTACCTGTTCATAATTTGTTAAAACATACTGAAGAGAAGTTGTGCAGAATGTTAAAAACATTTATATAAATCCAAGAAAAAGGGGCTGACCCCTCAAATTAGGGTCTCAGAAGAGCCAAAAGTCCTTTATTGATATCTCTTTATTGAACAATATTTTGTTAAAATTTACTGAAGCTAAAATATTTTATCTTTACAATTTGAAATGTTTTAACAAAAATCATAGTCAAAATCGTATCTCATCTTTATCGAAAAATCGGACGGAAGACCTACTCGTTGCTCGCAACGAGATCGTTTCTAGTTATTATTATTTTTCTTCTTCCTGGGAAAATTTTGTCCACGAGTGATCTTGTAAACTACACATCCGACTAAGGTAAAATGTTTTTAGGGTCAGTAGACATGTTATGTAGATTTGCCGAACGAAGGTCATTTTGCGCGCACGTGCTTGCAAGAGCGCGCACGTGCAACACATAAAATGACCAATATAATGCATATTGCTGTAACTTTTCTTTCTTTTGATGAATTTTTTTGAAACTCATAATGTAAGGATACATTAGTAGTATAGACAAGATGGCATGGTCAAAATAGCAAGATCTCACGCACATGCACGTGCGCTTCATTCTGATTGGCTGAAACTAAAGTCTCAATATCTTTCTTGTTTCTTGTCATAATCTTTTGAAAATTTTAACATATTCCTACATTATGAAGATCTACAGCATGATATATAAAAATTTTCATGAAAGCATGCGCATGCGCGCGTGCTACAATCTGATTGGTTGAAACTTTAAATGGCTATATCTCCTTTGTTTTTAGACGAAATGCTTTGGAATTTAAAAGATAGTCATGCATAAGGATATCCTAAAATATGGTATAGAAAAAAAATCATAAAATCACCTGCATGCACGTGCTGCAATCTGATTGGCTGAAACTTTATATGGCTATGTCTCCTTTGTTTTTTGAGGAAATGTTTGGAATTTTAAAATATAGTCATTCATTCAGATATCCTTCAATATGATAAAGATAAAAATTTATGAAATCACGCGCATACATGTGTGCTGCAATATGATTGGCTGAAACTTTAAATGGCTATAACTCCCTTGTTTTTCAACCAAACAGGATGGCATTTAGAACATAGATAAATATAAGGAAGTTGTAGTCATTATGCACGTGCGTGCACGTGAAATGAGTAAAATTAAAAATACACTCAAATGAGTGTATTTTTTAATACTTTTGGATTAAATGCTTTGATATTTAATAAGTATATTAAAATTTTAGATAGTGAAGACAAGATAATATGGTCGTTACGCACATGAACACGAGTGCATTGCCTATTTTTAGATATATTTTGTATTTTTCTGGGAAGACCTTGATTAAGTCTAAACTCCATAAAGTATTTCTTATTTAAAAGAGATTACAGGGAATATGGCACCAAAAGGGAGTTGGGGAGCGTTTGGGGAACATCTGTAACGGTCCCCGTTACAATTAGCACTAGTTATTATTATTATTATTTTTTTTTTCTTATTTGTTCTCCGGTACTTTTTTGTCCGCGAGTGTTCTCAGAAACTGTTCACCCAACTGAGCTAAAACCTTTTTAGGGTTAATAGGTGTGTAGTGTAGGTGTGCGGACCGAAGGTCATTTTGCGCGCATACGCATGCACGTGCGTGCGCGTGAAATGAGTGAATTGACTGATATACTTAATATAGCTATAACTTTTACATTTTTTGATGAAATGATTTGAAACTCATTATATAAGGATAGATTAGTAGTGTAGATTATGTGATACTGTCAAATTCGCACGAACTCACGCGCATGCACGTGCGCTTTGCTCTGATTGGCTGAAACAAAAATCTCAATATCTTCTCTGTTTTTTGACGAAATGCTTTGAAATTTAAAACATAGGCATCCTTTAGGATATTCTACAATATGATATATAAGAATTTTCATCAAATCACGCGCATGCACGTGCGCTGCAACCTGATTGGCTGAAACTTTAAATGGCTATAACTCCCGTGTTTTTCAACTAAACAGCATGGGATTTAGAACGTAGACAAACATAATGGACTCCTAGAAGAAGGTATAGTCATCATGAACATACTTGCACGTGCATGAACGTGCGCTTCGCTCTGATTGGCTGAAACAAAAATCTCAATATCTTTTTTGTTTTTTGACGAAATGCTTTGAAATTTAAAACAAAGGCATGCTTTAGGATATCCTACAATATGATATATAGTAATTTTAATCAAGTCACGCGCATGCACGTGCGCTGCAATCTGATTGGCTGAAACTTTAAATGGCTATAACTCCCTTGATTTTCAACCAAACAGGATGGGATTCAGAACATAGATAGATATTATAGACTCCTACAGCAGGGAATGGTCATCATGCACATGCATGCACGTGCGTGCACGTGAAATGAGTAAAATTCCAAATACACTAGATTCAACATATTTTTGGATTAAATGCTGTAATATTTAGTATATTAAAATATATCAATAGTGTAGACAAGATGATATGGTCATTACGCACATGCATTCAAATGCGCATGCGTGCAATGCTTAAATTGAATACTTCTGGTAAAACTTTGTTAAAGTCTTAAATGTATCGCGTTTGTCTTATTTAATCAAGCTTACAGGGAATAAGGCAACAAAAGGGAAATGGGGAGCGTTTGGGGAACATCTGTAACGGTCCCCGTTACAATTAGCACTAGTTATTATGTTCCCCAAACGAAGTTTGGGAACATATTGTTTTTACTCTGTTTCTTATTATTATTATGTTCCCCAAACGGAGTTTGGGAACATATTGTTTTTACTCGGTTTCTTATTATTATGTTCCCCAAACGAAGTTGGGGAACATATTGTTTTTACTCTGTTTCTTATTATTATTATTATTTTTCTTCTTCCTGGGTACTTATTTGTCCGGGAATGATCTTGTAAACTACACATCCGACTAAGGTAAAACCTTTTTAGGGTTAGTAGGCATGTTATGTAGATTTGCGGAACGAAGGTCATTTTGCGCGCACGTGCTTGCAAGAGCGTGCACGTGCAACATGTGAAATGACCGATTTAATTGATATAGGCGTAACTTTTTACATTTTTGATGAAATGCTTTGAAACTCATAATATAAGGATATATTAGTAGCATAGACAATATGACATGGTCAAAATTGCAAGATCTCACGCGCATGCACGTGCGCATCGCTCTGATTGGCTGAAACTAAAGTCTCAAAATCTTTCTTGTTTTTTGATGAAATCCTTTGAAATTTTAAACATAGCCATGCATTAAGATATCCTACAACATGATATATAACAATTTTCATGAAAACACGTGCATGCACGTGCGCTGCAATCTGATTGGTTGAAACTTTAAATAGCTATAACTCCCTTGATTTTCAACCAAACAGGATAAGATTTGGAACATAGATAGATATAATGGACCTCTACAAGAAGGTATGGTCATATGCACATGCATACACGTGCGTGTACATATGCTGCAATCTGATTGGCTGAAACTTTAAACAGCAACAACTCCCTTGCTTTTCAACCAAACAGGATGGGATTTGGAACATAAATCGATATAATGGACCTCTACAAGAAGATATGGTCACCATGCACATGCATACACGTGCGTGTACATATGCTGCAATCTGATTGGCTGAAACTTTAAACAGCAATAACTCCCTTGGTTTTCAACCAAACGGGGTGGGATTTAGAATATAGATAGATGTAATTGACTTCTACAAGAAGGTATGGTGACCATGCTCATGTATGCACGTGCGTGCACGTGAAAAGAGTAAAATAAAAAATACACTTGAATGAGCGTATTTTTTTAATACTTTTGGATTATATATATAGATTCTGTAGAATGATATGGTCATTACGCACATGCATTCACACGCGCACGCGTGCAATGCTAAAATTTGAATGAACTTGGTACACTTCTGGGTAAACGTTGTTAAAGTCTCACATGCATAGAGTTTGTCTTATTTAATGAAACTTACAGGGGATATGGCACCAAAGGGGAGTTGGGGAGCGTTTGGGGAACATCTGTAACGGTCCCCGTTACAATTAGCACTAGTTATTATTATTTTTCTTCTTCTTCTTCTTCTTCCTGGGTACTTTTTTGTCCGGGAATGATCTCGTAAACTATACATCCGACTAAGGTGAAATGTTTTTAGGGTCAGTAGACATGTTATGTAGATTTGCGGAACGAAGGTCATTTTGCGTGCACGTGCTTGCAAGAGCGTGCACGTGCAACATGTGAAATGACCGATTTAATTGATATAGGCGTAACTTTTTAAATTTTCGATGAAATGCTTTGAAACTTATAACATAAGGATATATTAGTAGCATAGACAATATGACATGGTCAAAAGAGCAAGATCTCACGCGCATGCACGTGCACTTTGCTCTGATTGGCTGAAACTAAAGTCTCTATATCTTTCTTGTTTTTTGACGAAATCCTTTGAAATTTTGAAAATAGCCATGCATTAGAATATCCTACAACATGATATATAGCAATTATCATGAAAACACGTGCATGCACGTGCGCTGCAATCTGATTGGCTTAAAATTTAAATAGCTATAACTCCTTTGATTTTCAACCAAACAGGATGGGATTTGGAACATAGATAGATATACTGGTCTGCTACAAGAAAATATGGTCACCATACACATGCATACACGTGCATGTATGTGCACTGCAATCTGATTGGCTGAAACTTTAAACAGCTATAACTCCCTTGGTTTTCAACCAAACAGGGTGGGATTTAGAACATAGATAGATGTAACGGACATCTACAAGAAGGTATAGTCACCATGCTCATGTATGCACGTGCGTGCACGTGAAACGGGTAAAATAAAAAATACACTTGAATGAGCGTTTTTTTTTATACTTTTGGATTAAATACTTTAATACATGTATTTAGTATATCAAAATATATAGATTGTTTAAACAAGATGATATGGTCATTACGCACATGCATTCACATGCGCACACGTGCAATGCTAAAATTTGAATGAACTTGGCGTTGTTAAAGTCAAAAATGCATAGATTTTGTCCTATTTAATGAAGCTTACAGGGAATATGGCACCAAAAGGGAGTTGGGGAGCGTTTGGGGAACATCTGTAACGGTCCCCGTTACAATTAGCACTAGTTATGTTCCCCAAACGAAGTTGGGGAACATATTGTTTTTACTCTGTTTCTTATTATTATTCTTTTTTCTTCTTATTTCTTCTCCGGACTTTTTTTGTCCGCGAGTGTTCTCAGAAACTGTTCACCCAACTAAGCTAAAACCTTTTTAGGGTTAATAGGTGTGTAGTGTAGGTGTGCGGAACAAAGGTCATTTTGCGCGCATACGCATGCACGTGCGTGCGCGTGATATGAATGAAATGACTGATTTACTTAATATTAGTATAACTTTTACATTTTTTAATGAAATGATTTGAAACTTATTATATAAAGATATATTAATAGTGAAGATAATGTGACACTGTCAAATTAGCACGAACTCACGCACATGCACGTGCGCTTCGCTTTGATTGGCTGAAACAAAAATCTCAATATCTTTTCTGTTTTCTGACGAAATGCTATGAAATTTAAAACTTAGGCATACTTTAGGATGTCCTACAATATGATATATAGCAATTGTCATGAAATTACGCGCATGCACGTACTCTGCAATCTGATTGGCTGAAACTTTAAATGGCTATAACTCCATTGGTTTTCAACCAAACAGCATGGGATTTAGAACATAGACAGACATAATGGACTCCTAGAAGAAGGTGTGGTCATCATGAACATGCTTGCACGTGCATGAACGTGCGCTTCGCTCTGATTGGCTGAAACAAAATTCTCAATATCTTTTTTGTTTTTGACGAAATGCTTTGAAATTTTAAACATAGGTATGCTTTAGGATATCCTACAATATGATATATAATAATTTTCATCAAATCACGCACATGCACGTGCACTGCACTCTGATTGGTTGAAACTTTAAATGGCTATAACTCCATTGGTTTTCAACCAAACAGGATGGGATTCAAAACATAAATAGACATTATAGACTCCTACAAAAGGGTTTGATCATGATGCACATGCATGCACGTGCGTGCACGTGAAAGGAGTAAAATTACAAATACACTAGATTAAACATTTTTTTCGATTAAATGCTGTAATATTTAGTATATTTAGTATATTAAAATATATGAATAGTGTAGACAAGATGATATGGTAATTATGCACATGCATTCAAATGCGCATGCGTGCAATGCTGAAATTGATTACTTCTGGGAAAACTTTGTTAAAATCCTAAATGTAACGCGTTTGTCTTATTTAATGAAGCTTACAGGGAATATGGCACAAAAGGGAGCTGGGGAGCGTTTGGGGAACATCTGTAACGGTTCCCGTTACAATTAGCCCTAGTTATTATTATGTTCCCCAAACGGAGTTTGGGAACATATTGTTTTTACTCGGTTTCTTATTATTATTATTATTATTATTATTATTATTCTTTTTTTTCTTCTTTGTTCTCCGGTACTTTTTTGTCCGCGAGTGTTCTCAGAAACTGTTCACCCAATTGAGCTAAAACCTTTTTAGGGTTAATAGGTGTGTAGTGTAGGTGTGCAACACGAAGGTTATTTTGCGCGCATACGCATGCACGTGCGTGCGCGTGAAATGAGTGAATTGACTGATATACTTAATATAGCTATTACATTTACATTTTTTGATGAAATGATTTGAAACTCATTATATAAAGATATATTAATACTATTGATAATGTGACACTGTCAAATTAGCACGAACTCACGCGCATGCACGTGCGCTTCGCTCTGATTGGCTGAAACAAAAAGCTCAATATCTTTTCTGTTTTTTGACGAAATGCTATGAAATTTAAAACATAGGCATACTTTAGGATGTTCTACAATATGATATATAACAATTGTCATGTAAGCACGCGCAATGCACGTGCACTGCAATCTGATTGGCTTAAACTTTAAATGGCTATAACTCCTTTGTTTTTCAACCAAACAGGATGGGATTTAGAACATAGACAGTCATAATAGACTCCAACAAGATGGTATGGTCGTCATGCACGTGCGTGCACGTGTTCTTCACTCTGATTGGCTGAAACAAAAAGCTCAATATCTTTTCTGTTTTTTGACGAAATGCTACGAAATTTAAAACATAAGCATACAATAGGATGTCCTACAATATGATATATAACAATTGTCATTAAATCACACGCATGCACGTGCGCTGAAATCTGATTGGCTTAAACTTTAAATGGTTATAACTCCCTTGGTTTTCAACGAAATAGGATGTTATTTAGAATATTGATAGACATAATGGACCCCTACAAGAAGGTATAGTCATCATGCACATGCTTGTAACTTGAAATGAGTAAATTAAAAATATGCTTGAATAAGTGTATTTTTTAATACTTCTGGATTTAATGCTTTGATATTAAGTCTATTTGAATATATATACATAGTGTAGAAAAGATGATATAATCAATACCCACATGCATTCACATGAGCTCGCATGTAATGCTAAAATTTAAATATATTTCGTAGTCTTCTGGGAAAACATTGTTTAAGTCCAAATTGCACAAAGTATGTCTTATTTGATAGAGTTTAAGGAAATATGGCACCAAAAGGGAGTTGGGGAGCGTTTGGGGAACATCTGTAACGGTCCCCGTTACAATTAGCCCTAGTTATTATTATTTTTTTTCTTATTTGTTCTCCGGTACTTTTTTGTCCGCGAGTGTTCTCAGAAACTGTTCACCCAACTGACCTAAAACCTTTTTAGGGTTAATGGGTGTGTAGTGTAGGTGTGCGGAACGAAGGTCATTTTGCGCGCATACGCATGCACGTGCGTGCGCGTGCAACACGTGAAATGACTTGTATACTTAATATAGCTATAACTTTTACATTTTTTAATGAAATGATTTGAAACTTATTATTTAAAGATATATTAATAGTGTAGATAATGTGACACTGTCAAATTAGCACGAACTCACGCGCATGCACGTGCGCTTCGCTCTGATTGGCTGAAACAAAAATCTCAATATCTTTTCTGTTTTTTGACGAAATACTATGAAATTAAAAACATAGGCATACTTTAGGATGTTCCACAATATGATATATAGAAATTGTCATGATATTACGCGCATGCACGTGCGCTGCAATCTGATTGGCTAAAACTTTAAATGGCTATAACTCCCTTGTTTTTCAACCAAACAGCATGGGATTTAGAACATAGACAGACGTAATGGACTCCTACAAGAAGGTATGGTCATCATGAGCATACTTGCACGTGCATGAACGTGCGCTTCGCTCTGATTGGCTGAAACAAAATTCTCAATATTTTTTTTGTTTTTTGACGAAATGCTTTGAAATTTAAAATATAGACATGCTTTAGGATATCCTACAATATGATATATAATAATTTTCATCAAATCACGCGCATGCACGTGCGCTGCAATCTGATTGGCTTAAACTTTAAATGGCTATAACTCCCTTGGTTTTCAACCAAACAGCATGGGATTCAGAACTTAGATAGACATTATAGACTCCTACAAAAGGGTATGGTCATAATGCACATGCATGCACGTGCGTGCACGTGAAATGAGTAAAATTACAAATACACTAGATTAAACATATTTTCGGATTAAATGCTGTAATATTTAGTATATTAAAATACATGTATGATTAGTGTAGACAGGATGATATGGTCATTACGCACATGCATTCAAATGCGCATGCGTGCAATGCTGAAATTGATTACCTCTGGGAAAACTTTGTTAAAATCTTAAATGTATCGCGTTTGTCTTATTTAATGAAGCTTACACGGAATATGGCACAAAAGGGAGTTGGGGAGCGTTTGGGGAACATCTGTAACGGTTCCCGTTACAATTAGCCCTAGTTATTATTATTATTATTATTATTCTTTTTTCTTCTTATTTCTTCTCCGGTACTTTTTTTGTCCGGAAGTGTTCTCAGAAACTGTTCACCAAACTAAGTTAAAACCTTTTTAGGGTTAGTAGGCATGTTGTGTAGATGTGCCGAACGAAGGTCATTTTGCGCGCATTCGCATGCACGTGCGGGCGCGTGCAATGAGTAAACTGACTGATATATTTAATATGGTTGTAACTTTTATATTTTTTGATAAAATGTTTTGAAACTCATTATATAAAGATATATAAGTTGTGTAGATAAGATGACATGGTCAAATTTGTATGAACTCACGCGCATGCACGTGCGCTTTGCTCTGATTGGCTGAAACAGAAATCTTAATATCTTTTTTGTTTTATGATGAAATGCTTTGAAATTTATAACATAAACATGTATTAGGATGTACTACAATATGATATATAAAATTTTTCATGAAATCACGCGCATGCACGTGCGCTGCAATCTGATTGGCTGAAACTTTAAATGACTATAACTCCCTTGGTTTTCAACCAAACAGCATGGGATTTAGAACATAGATAGACATAAAGGACTCCTACAAGATGGTATGGTCAACATTCACATACATGCACGTGCGTGCACGTGCGCTGTAATCTGATTGGCTGAAACAAAAATCTCTATATTTTTTCTGTTTTTTCACAAAATGCTTTGAAATTTAAAACTTAGGCATACTTTTAGATGTCCTACAATAAGATATATAATAATTGTCATGAAAACACGCGCATGCACGTGCGCTGCAATCTGATTGGCTTAAACATTAAATGGCTATAACTTCCTTGTTTTTCAACCAAGCAGGATGGGATTAAGAACATAGACAGACATAATGGACTCCTACAAGAAGGTATGGTCATTATGCACGTGCATGCACGTGCATATGAGTAAAATAGTGTAGACAAGATGATATCGTCATTACGCTCATGCAATCACATGCGCACGCCTGCATTGCTTAAATTTGAAATACTTGGTATACTTTTGGGAAAACGTTGTTTACGTCTTAAATGCATAGATTTTGCCTTCTTTAATGAAAATTACACGGAATATGGCACGAGAAGGGAGTTGGGGAGCGTTTGGGGAACATCTGTAACGGTTCCCGTTACAATTAGCACTAGTTATGTTCCCCAAACGAAGTTGGGGAACATATTGTTTTTACTCTGTTTCTTATTATTATTATGTTCCCCAAACGAAGTTGGGGAACATATTGTTTTTACTCTGTTTCTTATTATTATTATTATTATTTTTCTTCTTCTTCTTCTTCCTGGAACTTTTTTGTCCGGGAATGATCTTGTAAACTGTTCGTCCGATGTAGGTAAAACCTTTTTAGGGTTAGTAGACATGTTATGTAGATTTGCGGAATCAAGGTCATTTTGCGCGCACGTGCTTGCAAGAGCGTGCACGTGCAACACGTGAAATGACCAATATAATAGATATAGCCACAACTGTTCTGTTTTTAGATGAAATGCTTTGAAACTCATAATGTGAGGATATATTAGTAGTATAGACATGACGACATGGTGAAAATAGCAAGATCTCACGCGCATGCACGTGCACTTCGCTCTGATTGGCTGCAACTAAAGTCTCAATATCTTTCTTGTTTTTCGACGAAATCCTTTGAAATTTTGAACATAGCCATGCATCAGGATATCCTACAACATGAAATAAAGCAATTATCATGAAAACACGTGCATGCACGTGCGCTGCAATCTGATTGGCTGAAACTTTAAACAGCTATAACTCCCTTGGTTTTCAACCAAACAGGATGGGATTTGGAACATAGATAGATATAATGGACTTCTACAAGTAGGTATGGTCACCATGCACATGCATACACGTGCGTGTACATGTGCTGCAATCTGATTGGCTGAAACTTTAAACAGCTATAACTCCCTTAGTTTTCACCCAAACGGGGTGGAATTTAGAACATAGATAGATGTAATGGACTTCTACAAGAAGGTATGGTCACCATGCTCATGTATGCACGTGCGTGCACGTGAAATGAGAAAAATCAAACATACACTTGAATGAGCGAATTTTTTTTTTTATAATTTTGGATTAAATACTTTAATATTCAGTATATTAAAAATACAGATTGTGTAGACAAGATGATATGATCATGACGCATATGCATTCACATGTGCACGCGTGCAATGCTAAAGTTTAAATGATTTTTGTACACTTCTTTGTTAATGTTGTTAAAATCTCAGATGCATAGAGGTTGTCTTATTTAATGAAGCTTACAGGGAATATGGCACCAAAAGGGAGTTGGGGAGCGTTTGGGGAACATCTGTAACGGTCCCCGTTACAATTAGCACTAGTTATTCTTTTTTTTCTTCTTTGTTCTCCGGTCTCTTTTTGTCCGCGAGTGTTCTCAGAAACTGTTCACCCAACTGAGCTAAAACCTTTTTAGGGTTAATAGGTGTGTAGTGTAGGTGTGCGGAACGAAGGTCATTTTGCGCGCATACGCATGCACGTGCGGGCGCGTGAAATGAGTGAAATGACGGATATACTTTATATAGCCATAACTTTAATATTTTTTGATGAAATACTTTAAAACTCATTTAATAAGGATAAATTAATAGTGTAGATAATGTGACACTGTCAAATTAGCACGAACTCACACGCATGCACGTGCGCTTCGCTCTGATTGGCTGAAACAAAAATGTCTATATCTTTCCTGTTTTTTGACGAAATGCTATGAAATTTAAAATATAGGCATACTTTAGGGTGTACTACAATATGATATATAACAATTGTCATGTAAACACGCGCATGCACGCGCTCTGCAATATGATTGGCTTAAACTTTAAATGGCTATAACTCCCTTGTTTTTCAACCAATCAGTATGGGATTTAGAACAAAGACAGACATAATGGACTTCCACAAGGAAGTATGGTCGTCATGCACATGCATGCACGTGCGTGCACGTGTGGCTTGCTGTGATTGGCTGAAACAAAAATCGCAATATCTTTTTTTAATTTTTGACGAAATGCTTTAAAATTTTAAACATAGTCATGCATTAGAATGTCCTACAATATGATATATAACAGTTGTCGTGAAAACATGCGTATACACGTGCGCTGCAATCTGATTGGCTTAAACTTGAAATGGCTATAACTTCCTTGTTTTTCAACCAAACAGGATGGGATTTAGAACATAGACAAACAAAACAGTCTCCTACAAGAAAATATGGTCGACATGCACATGCATGCACGTGCGTGCACGTGAAATGAGTAAAATTACAAATACACTAGATTAAAACGTATTTTTTGATACTTTTGGATAAAACGCTGTAATTTCTAGTACTAGTATATGAATAATGTAGACAAGATGATATGGTCATTACACACATGCATTCAAATGCGCATGCGTGCAATGCATACATTTGAATATACTTAGTATACTTCTGGGAAAAAAAATGTTATAGTCTAAAAGGCATAGAGTTCGTCTTATTCAATGAAGCTTATAGGGAATAACGCACCAAAAGGTAGATGGGGAGCGTTTGGGGAACATCTGTAACGGTTCCCGTTACAATTAGCCCTAGTTATTATTTTTTTTCTTATTTGTTCTCCGGTACTTTTTTGTCCGCGAGTGTTCTCAGAAACTGTTCACCCAACCAAGCTAAAACCTTTTTAGGGTTAATAGGTGTGTAGTGTAGGTGTGCGGAACGAAGGTCATTTTGCTCGCATACGCCTGCACGTGCATGCGCGTGAAATGAGTGAATTGACTGATATACTTAATATAGCTATAACTTTTACATTTTTTGATGAAATGCTTTGAAATTCATTACATAAGGATATATTAAAAGTGTTAATAATATGACACTGTCAAATTAGCATGAACTCACGCGCATGCACGTGCGCCTTCCTCTGATTGGCTGAAACAAAAATCTCAATATCTCTTTTGTTTTCCGACGAAATGCTTTGAAATTTTTAACATTGTCATGAATTAGGATATCCTACAATATAATATGGAAAAAATTTCATTAAATCACGCGCATGCACGTGCGCTGCAATCTGATTGGCTGAAACTTTAAATGGCTATGTTTCCTTTATCTTTTGACGAAATGCTTTGAAATTTAAAACATAGTCATGCTTTCGGA
This sequence comes from Saccostrea cuccullata, assembly GCF_032062105.1. Classification (NCBI taxonomy): domain Eukaryota; kingdom Metazoa; phylum Mollusca; class Bivalvia; order Ostreida; family Ostreidae; genus Saccostrea; species Saccostrea cuccullata. The sequence goes on along the minus strand of NW_026926058.1, from coordinate 33,170 downwards.
TATCCTGCAATATGATGTACAAAAAAATTCAAGAAATCATGCGCATGGACATGTGCTGCAATCTGATTGGTTGAAACTTTAAATAACTATATCTCCTTTGTTTTTTGATGAATTGCTTTGAAATTTAAAACATAGTCATACATTAAGATATCCTACTATATGATACGGAAAAATATTCATGAAATCACGCCAATGCACGTGCGCTGCAATCTGATTGGCTGAAACTTGAATTGGCTATAACTCCCTTGTTTTTCAACCAAACAGGATGGGATTTAGAACATAGATAAATATTAGGAACTCCTACAAAAAGGTATGGTCATCATGCACGTTCACGCACGTGCGTGCATTTGGAACGAGTTTGATTAAAAATACACTTGAATGAGTGATTTTTAATACTTTTGAACAGAATGCATTAATAAATAGTATATTAAAATGTATAAATGGTGTAGACAAGATGATATGGTCATAACGCACATATGCATTCACATGCGCATGAGTGCAATGCTTAAATTTGAATATAATTGGTATCCTTCTGGGAAAACATTGTTAAAGTCAAAAATGCACAGAATTTGTCTTATTAAATGAAGCTTACAGGGAATATGCAGACCTGTTTACCTCAATCATTGTCTCTCAGTATTTTTGATTAGATTTTCCCGTGAGATTTGGCATTTGCCAGTAATATTTCATTTTCTATCGATTTCACGTATATTAATGGAGAACAACTGCTTTTGATAACTAAAACATGGATTAATAACATGTTATTGGTCATTATATACTACAACCTTTTGGCAAACCGACATATCTTCTGTGTTTGAAATCTTTTATAGCGATTAAAAAGTGTGAAACTAGGACAAATCATAACAAAATCTACCTTCCCAATTCTAAACAAGTGTATTTTGTATTTCCGTATTTTCATAATAGCAAAACGTGAGACGTATTTTGGACTAAAAATCCGTACAAAATACGGGGAAATCGTAAGAGTAAACAGGTCTGAATATGGCACCAAAAGGGAGTTGGGGAGTGTTTGGGGAACATCTGTAACGGTTCCCGTTACAATTAGCACTAGTTCTGAATTATTTTACACTACAGATATCAATAATATTTAGATTAAAAAAATTATAACTGCCTGGGATTTTTTTTTCATCAAAAATTAAAATAAGACTGTTTTTAAATGCAAAGTATAACACACAGTCATTTTCACACCACTGCAGCCTCCCCGAGAGCGAGAACAATAGGGACAGTAATTATCAGTAAATGTCAGCACTTGTCTAAGTTTTTCAGCAGGGACAGTAAACGGGTCAGTAATTGTCTAAGTTTATCAGCACCGACTAAGATTGTCAGCACTTTTCTAAGTTTATCAGTACCGGCAGTAAAAAGGTCAGTAATTGTCTAAGTTTTACAGTAACGACAGCACATTGTCAGTAATTTTCTAAGTTTGTCAGTAAAAAATGGGAATGTCAGTACGTTTCTGACTTAGTAGTGAAGAGAGGGCGTTGCTAAAACGCGGAACGGAAAACGGAACGGAACGGAAAACGGGAAAAAATATCAAGCAAAGAAGTTTGATTCGATATGAATAAGACATAAAAAGCAATATTCCTGATATATTTAAGTCATATTTAAAATATGATATATTCGTTAATCACGCATCCATCATAACATGTACATGCGATGGTGAATGAAATAATTCTGTGTTATATATGTGCTAACTAGTATCCATCTGTCAAACGTTTCGTTCAAATCATTTTTATGCCACCCTTCGAAGAAGGGAGGGCATATTGCTTTGCTGCGGTCTGTCGGTCCACTTATTTCCGTTCATTTTCTTCGCAAACGTTGCACATACTGAAATGAAATTTAGTATACAGATATATCACATGAATATCTAGGTCAAGTTCTGGTTTGGGTACGTTCGCTCCATTTTTGACAGAGTTATGCCCCTTGGACTTAAAAAAATTCCAATTATTAGCAGTTTCCGTTCATTTTCTTTACAACCCTTGCACATACGTAGATGAAATTTAGTATACAGATATATCACATAAATATCTAGGTCAGGTTCTGTTTTGTGTACGATTGCACCATTTTTCACAGAGTTATGCCCCTTGGGCTTCGAAAAATATCAATTATTTGCAATTTCCGTTCATTTTCTTTGCAACCGTTGCACATACTGAAATAAAATTTGGTATACAGATATATCACAATAATATCTAGGTCAAGTTATGTTTTTGATAGGTTTGCACCATTTTGACAGAGTTATGCACCTTGGACTTCGAAAAATTCCAATTTGCAGTTTCCGTTCATTTTTTTCACAACCATTGCACATGCTGAGGTGAAATTTAGTATACAGATTTATCAGATGAATATCTAGGTCAGATTCTGTTTTGGGTACAATTGTGCCATTTTTGACAGAGTTTTGCCCCTTGGACTTGGAAAAATTCCAATTTTGGGGGAAGGGGGGCATATGTGTTTTACAAACATCTCTTGTTTTAAAATGTTCATTTATGAACAAAAACAAGAAACTCTTGTTGCCACAGCAACAAATAAGGTCTTCCGTTCTTCTCTATTTATCTGTAAGACGGATATTTTTCTATTTAAAAGAAACAGACAAATAGAAAAAGACAAAATGCAAAAAAAAAAAAAAAAAAATTCCTCCAGCTGGGCTCGATCCCAAAACCATTAGTATGAAAGTCGGACACGCTAACCTCTGAGCCATCGAGTTCCACAACATTAAAGGTATTTTTTAAGCTTATTATTTTAAAGTTGAAGGAAATAGTTTCGTATTGAAAGAAATAGTTTCGTAGTAAAATCCCGGTCAAATTTCTTTAAAAACTGAGATATTCCCTGTTTGATGTGATATTTGATGTAGAAAAATGATAAGAATAATATAGGACACGTTTGCAGTGAATCAGAGTGCTTGCTGAAACATGTAGGTATTACTATGACACTTAGCATATACAGAGCTGTAAGTTCGAAACTAATACACGTGGTCAGTTGCAGAGGAAAATCAGCTGAAAAGCCGTAGGCCTTAGAAGAAGGTGTTTCTCAGAGGGAAGGTAAATGTCAACATATCAATTAATGAATATTTTTTTAGGGCATAGATTGAGTTACAGAATACTGGGTGTGTTACCCTGCTCGGAAAAACAAACCAAAATCTGGTACATGTGCACTCTAATAGGCAAATTACATGTAATTTTCGTATTTGAACAGGAGAATCGAATGTTATTGACAACAAGAGGCCCACGGGCCTTATAGGTCACCTGAGCATTATGCAACAACTTTCCAGTTATTGAAATTTGATTCATGTTTTAAGCCAGATGCTATATGGCATTCACAATTTTGAAAGAGGCACCATTGATCATCATAACAATACACTTAGCAGTTGCTTTGCTTGGTTACTGAATATCCATACGCAGGGTAGGGAACAAAATTTCATTCCAACTAATCTGTAATATTCAGCAATAATCAGTAGTGCCCCTAACACTGTGACATAAACCCCTGACCCTAGGTCCACACATTGCACAAATTTTAAAAAGGCACACTTAAAATTGCCTATCAAAAAAAATAAATGTTTTATAAATACAAAAGAGCAGATTTCAAATAATTAATTCATTTTCAGTATATAAGTAGAGCCCCCCCCCCCACCCCTGACCATGGGGCCTTGAATTCACAATTCTGCAAGATTAGGGCCCTTGCTCATCATAACTATTTAGATAGTTCATCTGCTTCATACCAAGAGAAAGAGAAGAAAATTTTCAAAGATTTAATGTATTTTCACTATATAATCAATATAGCCCTGCCCTAACGCCAGAACCCCTGACCCTGTGGCCATAAAATTCAAAATTTTAGAAGAGGCAGTTAGTTTATCTAATACCTAGGAGCAGAGATGAAGATTTTCAAAGAATTCATGTATTTTCACTACATAATCAATAGAGTCCCCCCCCCCCCAATACCTGAACCCTTGACCCTGGGGCCATGAAATTCACAATTTTGGTTGAGGCACTCTTGCTCATCATAACTATGCACTTAGTTAGTTTATTTAATACCTAGGAGCAGAGAAGAAGATTATCAAAGAATTCATGTATTTTCACTATATAATCAATAGAGCCCCCCCCCTAACACCAGAACCCCTGACCCTGGGGCCACAAAATTCACAATTTTGGTAGAAGCACTCTTGCTCATCATAACTATGCACTTAGTTAGTTTATTTAATACCAAAGGCCAGAGAAGATTTTCAAAGAAATCATGTATTTTCACTATATATAATCAATAGAGCCCCACCCTAACACCAGAACCCCTGACCCTGGGGCCATAAAATTCACAATTTTGATAGAGGCACTCTTGCTCATCATAACTATGCACTTAGTTGGTCTATTTAATACCCAGGAGCAGAGAAGAAGATTTTCAAAGAAATAATGCATTTTCACTACATACTTATTTAGCCCCGCCCTAGCACTAGAACCCCTGACCCAAGGGCCATGAATTTCACAATTTTGGTAGAGGACTCAATGCTGATTACAATCATACAAACAGTTTGACTGCTTGATGTCCAGGATTAAAAAGAAGATTTTTAAAGATTGGATTAATTTTAGTGATTTTGGCCCCACCCCTCAGGCCCCAGGGGGGCAGGGATCATGAAATTCACAATTTTTGTTCCCCTTCACCCATAGATGCTTTGTGCCAAATTTGGTTGAAATTGGTTCAGTGGTTGCAGAGAAGAAGCTGAAAATGTTCAAATGTTAACACACGACGGACGACGCACGACGACGGACGAAAACGGATAGCAATAGGTCACCTGAGTTTACTCAGGTGACCTAAAATGTGAAGAAATACCCAATACAAACTTTAATTAATTTTCATGCTCATCAGCACCTAAATTTCAGACAGAAAAAAAATGTAGTTGTTGTCTATAGTCATTAGAATTTCATTATATACTTCAGAGACTCACTGTTACACACTCAGGACACTTTCTTTGATGTGTCTTCTACTGCAATCCTTAAATTTCATGTCGATCTGTGGCGTCGTTTGAACTGTACAAAATTTTTCTAGGTTCCTATTGATTTAAAAAAAGAAAGAAAAAAAAGGGGGGGGGGTTGTATAAGCATTTGTTAAAGTGAGAGATGTAAACACCCCACGGACTTAAGCTTGATTGTGACCTTTGGGTCAATGGTCAAGGTCATTTATCGAGGTCAAAGGTCAAAGTCATCCGAAAACCTTTTAAACTCGACTTTAACACTTGAAGCTGTATCAAGCTAAATATAACAAAAAAAAAAAAAAAAAAACTCTTGGGTAAGGGTCAAGGTCAAACTCAAAGGTCAAGGTCATGTGTCATATATAAGCAATTTAAATACTTTTCCAATGACCTTGACCTTTTGACATTAGTGTAGTTTTATTTCCTATAATTGGAAGTTTTCGTTGTTTTTATTTTTATTTTCGGTGGAGCTGACATATTTCAAAACTACTAATTAGATGCAATAAAGTAACCAGAAGTCTCTGTCGAGACTGTAGCTCTACTGGTTTGTACTTATCAAAAACCATTGCACTATTTTATGTATCTTTGTGTAGTCTACTTGTGTGCCAACTTTTTTTGAAATCAAACTAAAACTGTAGAAGGAGTAGCATTTTAAAGGAATTTCACAGAAAATTCTATTTTTAGTAACCATGGAAACACCGTTCATCGAAATCAAAAAACCGATGCACTATTCTATGTATCTTAGTGTAGTCTACTTGTGTGCCAAGTTATATTGAAATCAGACCAAAACTGTAGAAGGAGTAGCATTTTAAAGGAATTTCACAGAAAATTCAATTTTTAGTAACCATGGCAACACCGTTCATCGAAATCAAAAACCGATGCACTATTCTATGTATCTTAGTGTAGTCTGCTTGTGTGCCAAGTTATATTGAAATCAGACCAAAACTGTAGAAGGAGTAGCGTTTTAAAGAATTTCAAAATTAAAAACCAATGCACTACTCTGTGTATCTTAGTGTAGTCTACTTGTGTGCTAACATATTTAGAAATCAGACCAAAACTGTAGAAGGAGTAGTGTTTTAAAGGAATTTCACAGAAAATTCTATTTTTAGTAACCATGGCAACAACGTCCATCGAAATTAAAAACCGATGCACCATTTTATGTATCTTTGTATAGTCTACTTGTGTGCCAAGTTATATTGAAATCAGACCAAAACTGTTGAAGGAGTAGCGTTTTTAATGAATTTCACCGTTAATCAAAATTAAAAACCGATGCACTATTCTATGTATCATTGTGTAGTTTACTTGTGTGCCAAGTAATATTGAATTCAGACTAAAATTGTAGGAGGAGTAGCGTTTTGAAAAATTGTTTACAGACAGACGGACAGACGGACGAACGCCGGACGCATTACTATCGCATAAGCTCTTCTGGTCTCTGACCAGTAGAGCTAATGAAAAATAAATGGAAAGAAAACAGTTGGACTTTACGATTTTTCAAATCACATCCTGTGATGACCGGAAGTGACGGCGGAGACATTTATCCCTATATCTGTTGTTCACTCTTCAAGGTTTATTTTTCATATAAGTTAAGTGTCTTGATGTGTTACCATTACCAAGATCTGGCTATGTTAACTTCTCAGCTTGAGGATAGGAAATCTTGAGACCGGAAATCAATTTTTAACAGATGTTTGTAGTTACTCTAGACATTTGCAGTCTGAATTACATGTTCTAAAATCATTTCAAATACTCTTTCTATAAAAGATATTTATGGGATAGTATGATACTCAATTTATGAAGTTTTTCTCATAACCGGAAGTCGCCGGTTTTGTTTCTAATGGGACGGAAATATATCAGAACAACCAATAAGATGCAATAATGTGATGCCGAGAAGTATTCCAAAAAGAAAAGTTGAAATTCCTGATTTCTTTGATCACATCCTGTGACGACCGGAAATGACGGAGAACGATCTAAAGAACTGTCAATTGTCTTTTTTAAAAAAATAAATAAAGTCAACTAATTTGAAATTAAATTTAAATTATAAAATTAAAATAAAAAATGAAATTTGATTTGATTTAAATTTCAAAAGATAATTTCAGAAAAATTGAAAAAAATGAATGAAAACAGAAAAAATAATTTGATGAATTTTTAAAAAAAAATGAAATAAGATTTGAAAAATTCACCTTACAAATTATCAGAAAATTTGTAAATAAAATGTAATTCTAGCAAAGCAAGTAAAATGAACGCAAAATAGGATAGATAACAACAGACAGACAAATCTCGAGACTGTCTTAAACAGGAAGTAAAAATAAGCTGATCAGGCTGAGAAATGTAAACAAATACCAGCAAAATTCTAACTAAACTTAATCTACATGTCCTACCAGTACTGGTTTTCTATGCAGTCTGCTTGAATACATCACTGAGGAATTCACACAGTCAATGAGTTAATGTACACAGATCTGGTCCTTGATCCTCTGATCACACGGTATAGGGTGGAGGTCCTCCAGTCTCAGAGTAGGTATCCTCCGATTGCAGAGTAGGTATTCTCTGGTCAACGAGTGGGGGTATCCCATCCACCATCACACGAGTAATATTAGCATACCTTATTCATAAGCTTAATCCCCACATGAATCACACCGATTTCTTGTGTTTGTTTACATGAATTCTCGTTACGTTTCAATTTCACTCTGCTTCTGCATGATCAAAGGTTATGACGTCACGGGTTTGGTATTTAACCCCTGTGATAAATACAAAGACCCAGAAAGGACAAAATTCCGTTTATATTATGTCTCTGCATATTTTGATCCAATTTACGACCTCAAATCAATCTTAGATATCGATTTTAAGAAATTGTTATCTCTAAAACTTCACGTCATATAGCTTACTATGTCGTCATATCATAAAAGCAAGTAGAATATTTGGTTGTAACCTTAACATACCTGCGAAGGTAAAAAAAAGTAAATTACACGTTGAGCAGCTTATTAATGCATCCAACTATTTAAATTATTAAATATCTACATGGTCAAATCTGTATCACATCCTGTTTATATATCTAACCGAGACCCAAATATTAAATTTCAAACATAATGTAAATGTTGTACATAAAATATTTACAATGATCAAAGGAGAGCGGACTCTGTGTGAACAGATTGATGGGGTAAACAGACCCAAATACCATACATGTATGAGTCCGAGGGTTTATATGGGTTGTGATATAAATTTTGACACGTATTATTCTTTTGATCTTAAATTTGAAAATACGTATACATGTATATAATCATGAATATTATTCCGAATATGTGCACTTTTGAGAATTAACCCTCTTACTGCCAGAACTGTGTCTAATTTGTGCAGTTGATACGCCAGAACTTTTGCTTACATGTACAAGTATCAGAATGCATTGAATATTCTTTTAATGATAAGCAACATCCTAAAGATGATTTTTGATTGTAATGATTTTACAAATAACGAACACAGGGACATTTCAATTCTGATTTAATTAATGACGTCAGCTCCTTTGGTATTACGTCACAGTCTAAAAAAAATCCGCGTAATCTGGCAAAGATTCATAATGTAAAAGAATATGAAAAATATAAACGCTTTTAACGATAAACAGATTGTTTTTTGTTTTGTTTTACGCTATTAAAAATTACTACTTATAAATATTCGGAGAAGAGAATGAGTACTATTATTAAAAAGTATTTTAATTGTAAATTCAACACTATTTTATTGAATTTTGCTAAGGAAATGTTATGCAAATAAGCCCCCGTCTTCGCATATAGAAAAGAGGTTTTTAGACAAAATAAATACACATTTTCTTTACAATCAATACTATCTGGAATACAAAAGATATTATAAAGGTAACTCTTACGTTTATAACCATTACTTTTTTTAATGTTTAAATTATTAAGATTGAATTCTTAAAGAAGAAACATCCAAAAAACAAACAAAACTAAAAAAAAAAAAAAAAAAAACACGCGAAATTCGTTATTGAGATATTTACATTCTCGTTTTTGCTGAAATACGAATTCCAAATTAGTACATTTTTTACGACTTCAAGTGCAGAAAATTAAGAAAATGTCATGCATGTATATGACAAGTAATTTCAAAACTAGAATGATCCAAGGAACGCATGTGTTTCCTGCTTTTAGCTTCATTAAGGATGTAAGTAAGTATAAGAGTGGTCAGCTTTTTAACTGCTCTTGTATGTATAGTTCATGCAAAAAAAGAAAAAAAAAGATCAACGGATTGTAAAATTGGGTGGAGGGGTGGTGAACGAGAGAAAACCAGATGTTTTTGTAAAACACGATGCGCCCGGTGGCAACAAAATGCGAAAAAACAATTTTTAGCATTTCAAACAGGTCACAGTCAAGGTCAAACGATCATAATTATTGTCTCTGGTGTCCGTTGAAAAGTTTAATTAGTGGAGTATGCATACCAAACACGAAGTTTCTATCTCTCACGGTTCAAAAGTTATGACGAAGGTTAAAGTTGGCAACAGACAGACAAACATATAAACAGACAGACAGACAGGACAAAAACAATATACCTCCCGAATAAATTCGGGCGCATAAAAATTTCAAAAACCCTGACAAGCATTAAAAAAAGAAGAAGGAAAACGTCTCCATTGCCCAAACATGAAAGTCCTATTTCGGCGGGATGGTGTGTAAATCCTATTTCGGCGGGTAGGGGTGTAGGATCGGACTTCTTACAGTACCATTATTTTATAAACACTTTTTTGACCTATAGTAGAACGTACATGTTGAAAGAGAGGGATGGGCGCTAACTTACGCCACCCCTAGCCCCCCCCCCCCCCGCCCCGGTTCCGACGCCTATGTTATAGAAAATAATTTATCAATTATTTAATTAATACATGTACGTAATTTAAAGAATCCAAAAGAGAATTTATTTCGCAAAGTAGGTCAAAGGTCAAGTGGACTGTAATGCTGATATATTTTTAAAACAGTTTTATGACAAACAGTGAACATGTTAAATACAAGTATAGCATAGACTTACCTTTTAAATGTCAAAAATACATTGTACATCGGCACTGTCAACCATTTCAGAAAGTAAGTCAAAGGTCAAGTGCAAAGAATTATGTACATGTGCAAAATATGAAATCTATATACCTCTTATAGTTCTTGAGATACTAGTATAAGGTGAGACAGACGGACAAACAGACAGATGCCGGGAAAAGTGATCCCTAAGTGCTGCTGTGCTCTACAGGTGACAAAAAGTATTAAAAAAGAAGCAGATTTAGTCGAAAAGCGGGGGAAGGGGGCTATAGCAAACGACACACACACACACGTTTGTTACAAATACTTGTAAGGGGGTGGGGGGTGGGGGTAAATAATGAAATCACGAAATAACATTTACAAAATCAAAGTTTTCTTTTGGTTTGTGAATGAAACCTAATTCAAAGTACTTTAATACATCAGTAACATATAAATAGTAGTACATATAAATTAACCTGGAGATAACTAAAGAAGTTTTAAACGTCCGTAGGAACCGGAAGGGGAGGCTTGAGGGACAGTACCCCCCCCTCCCAATTTTGTCGGTATGTATTAAACCGTGTAAAACATTGTAAGTATATATGTTCACTTTATGCTTGGGCTCAGTGATAACATAAATAACGTCTGTAGATGGACCAAATTTTAGAAATCTACATGATTGTCAAATTTTGCTAATCCATTTATTCTGTTCAAAATTGCTAAAGTAGATTTTAAGGAGGGTATTTTTTAAAATGAAATTCCAAGGCACTTCTGAAAAATACTGTACAAAATTTATGAACATAATATGTTATGAAATTAAAGAAACACACAGCTTACGCGTATTTACAGGTGTAAACAAGTATAACTTGAATAGCGGAAAATTTTAATGATTAAAATTTTCCGCCATTCAAGTTATACTTGTTTACACCTGTAAATACGCGTAAATCTTTATAACTTTATTTATTTGCATGAAGTGTTATAAAAAAAATTAAATAGACAGGTCGGCTGTAGATGTTTATTTCATTGGAATAACTGGGATGCTTTTCTGTCTCAAGCAAAGGGGTCTGGAGCTGCATTAACACCCCAAAAGCGGGGGGGGGGGGGTCAACAGAAATTGACAACATTTAGGAGTGTTGATTGAGTCCCACAGTGTACAGTGTGTTGATAATTTAAAATCTTGAATTTCTATTTGAATATACTGAAACAAATGTATTAAAATACATTTTCTGTTTTTTTGGTAATTTTTAGGGGGGGGGGGGGGTTGTTAATGTGAATGCTTTGACATACACGCTTGCAAATAGTAGCTTATCCACAGTGAGTGTAATATATAAAACTTGGAAATATTGTCTTAGATCGGAGCTATAGAAATCAGATGGTCACAAAGAAACGGATTCACCTACATGTTTATGTAACCATGATTGGTGCGGCGAAATCCTTTTCTCTTTTTCTTCATGATAATCAATAATTTATTGAAGATGAACAATTTAAAAACAAACTTTTTGCCCTTTTTTTTTTTAAATCGATGTCCATAGGTCATAAGATCCACTTGTAGTACTCCTGATTGTGTTTTTCTACTAGTCGATCCATTTTTTTTTTAATTTTTGCATCCGACGCAAGGATAAGAGTAGATTCTTTTTCTCCAAAATATACATAAATGTTTTCTGATTTATTTCTAATCAGATAAATATTCATAATCTAAGTTTCCTGTTCTGGCCTGCAGCATTAAGCAATCCTAGACTTCAATTCAAAATTTCAATCAGTCATGAAACGCGTTATTTATTATATTTTTGAAACTTACCTTGGAAAACTAAAATTCCCAGGGGATGGGGCGTGTTGAAGTATGATTTTCTTCAGTCAGATTGTTTATTTTTATACCCTTAGTTACAGGACAGATTTTATATTTCTAAGGGACAAATTTTTAAAATTTAATTTTTATCTTCTTTTTCTTCTAAAAAACTTCCCATAATTCCCATAAGTGGAGAGATTATTAATCACATACATGCAAACTTTTCAAAGGCAAAGTGTTTCATTTCAAATTCTTAAAGTGTTTCATTCCAAATTCTTATCCCTTCCCCTCCCCGGGGATTAAATGTTCAGCCCCTTAATAACACGAAAGGTAAATATCCTAAATTTTATTTGGTTTCTATGGGGGAAAAAGACAAAACTAGTATTCTGGTCTTACTTTGCAAATAATGATACTTTTTTTAATTGCTAACAAAGATAAATTTCAAGTCTTCTCTTGAAATATAGTATGATATATTTATGAAGTCATAATCATATTTCTCGTGTATATTCATTTTAATTTAATTTTTTTAAAATAGTCATTGTAGTTCTCAAAGTGAATCTACAGTTATTAAATAAGAAAGAGAGTTCAATAGTTGTTTTATTCATTATCTTTATAACTTGTCAGGTCCTTGAAAAGACCATTACCTATTGTGACGTTTTTGACGTCATCGATGCGAGTTTGACATCGTCAAAGTATTACAGTTGTAACCTACTTCAGTATATTATGCCCACGGACAAGATGCTCTTTTTATAATTTCAAGCAAATAAATGATTAGGAATAAATACGTAATTAATGAGCTTAAATCTAAATAGATCAAAAGTTAATATAAAATAGTTTTGATGGGACATATATGACCCCTGTGGCAGCCAGTTGGTAGAGCCCATATATGACCCCTCTGGCAGTAAGAGGGTTAAGCATCTGCGTGCTTGAGTTTCTGTTTCGCATCAATTAATTATTTTATATGCAATTCATTTATTAAATGTGTCATAAAAAATAAAAAAGAATTAGACATTTTTACAACAATATATTTGGGATATTTTATGTTAAAAGCAGTTGACAATAAGAAACATACTTTCTTGGTTTTGAAGAATAAGTTATATTTTTTTTTTTGCCAACCTTACCCCTTTATTTAAGGTTTCGTCAAAGGTCAACATGTTCAAAAATGTATTTTTTACAATAGCCCCAAAACTATATGAGGTATAAAGTTAAAACTTTTACAGTTTATCAATTTTTCATTGATTAACAGATAAAAAAAATACTTGAAAAAAAAATATTAATTGAGAAAAATTCGTCTTAAAAATGCATATATTTTCAAAAAATACACCTAATTAATTCCGTGCTCTTAGTGAAAACCATCATTGCAGAAACAAAATATGTTTATCAATGAAGGGCAAGCTGGACTTGGATAGTCTCTGGAAAGTTGTTTTCCCTGTTTATTTTGTCCAAATGTTAAGACTTGAAAGTGAAAGTACATTGCAAATGGCGGATTCTATAGGGCTCTTGTCTTTATACATGTCATGTTTTCAATAACAGCCTTTCAGAGACCATTCACGTCCAACTTGCCCTTCAATGATAAACATATATGACTGCCGTCATGAGAAAAGGGCCCTTATCTTTTGACGTCACAATGCTCAGAAAACGACGTCAAAGTCGCGGTATTGTAAACACGGAAGTAATTTTGTTGACTGCATTTTGTAAACAAGAAATAAAAATGAATTTCAAAGTGTAACAAAAATTTGAAGCTTGATGCAGACATTTTTTAATAGGTATATGATATTATTACAATTTAGTACGTAAATTTATTCATAATTTTGTTTAAATATTTAACTTGATGCTGATATACGGGACATTGGACATGCACAAATTGCTAGCTCTGGAACAGCGATTAAAACGATGTCTATGCATGACGAAATTGAAAATGCTGTTTTTTTGTTTTCTGGGCAATTTACGAATACTTTAATTTGAATTCATGTTAAGAAGTCTCAATATCAAAGGTATATTCCATGTACTAGACTAGTATATTTTTGTCAGAGAGAGAGAGAAGAGCGAGCGAGAGGTCTATGCACATATAGTAATTACCGTTTTTATAAGAGCTACTTTTCCCCTGAAAATATATGTTTTACCATAATGTAATAATGTAAAACATACAGAATGTATTTAATCATTTTAATTTTAATCCATAGTACACTGATGTACCCCGATGGCCAGCCTTCGATGAACTGTCAATTTTAATTTTTTTTTTTAAGGGGGGGGGGGGGGGGGGGGGTAAGAAGACATGCCAAACAAAAATCTCCGGATAAAAAGACCGGTAAATGTTAAGCTAAGAAACATAATCCCTCTTTTATTAGATAAAGATACTGGTAACATGGGAGATCCAAACCTACATCAACAGTAAATAACTTACTTTTAGTTTTAATAACTTACCTTTTACTAAATTAACAGTAATAGAGAATGATAAGGGAAAAAAATACGGATGATAGGGATGTCACAATTTTGTTAAATTAAATTTTGTTTCAAATACTAATCTAAAATGATCAAATAAATACATTCAAAGGAATTGTATGGTAGAAATTAGTTTTCTTTCAAATTTCTGAAATTGTTCCGATGAAATGATTGAATGAAAATCAACTGGAGCCTATTTTGCAATATGTTAAGAAATTTTAAAAATACAGCTACTGTAGACTTTTCTCAAAAGCATTATACCCAATGTTGAAGAAATTAACAATATTACATCGACAATGATAATATGAATGAGGAACCAAATGGAAAAATAAAACTATAGATTAAGCAAAAAGACGTACGAATTTCCGGATATCATATATATGGCTACATCTCTTGAGAATACATTCACCGAAAGAGCAAAAAGTATGTAACAAATTATAATTTCCAAAAGTTATGAACATTTTTAAAATCTTTAAAAACTTTAATGAGCGTAAAAATATTATTATATAACTGACTGTTGAATTCTTGATATGAAATAAATAAACCACATTTTGCGTTGAAATCTTCAACTCTGATACACGTATCAAAATACCCCGCATATCTTGACATTAATTTCTTAAAGTTCCGTTGAAATCGAGATAAGACTTTATATCGTAATCCTTACATGACCCTACGGAAAGTAATAAATAAAGAAACACAAATTTTTCTTCTTTTAAAGAAAATATTGATCATTACAATCGCAGCAAGTAGCAACGGGGGTAGGGGGTGGAGTTTACATTGAAAGTCCCCCCCCCCCCCCCACACCACCACCACCACACACACAACATACACACTCTTTGTTGTAGTATAGTCAAATTCGTGCACTATAGGGCTAAAGAATAAGGCAGTGTTTTATGTTTGATTAAGAAAATTTGATACTAAAAGAAGTTTGAACCTACCCACCCCCCTTTCTGCCCAACGGCGAAATTGGATTCGAGTTTCGACACCCCCCTTTTTTTAAGGTAAATTTATTTATTTTTTATGGCTGAACCATCCCCCAAATTTTTCAAAGGAGTTAGTGTGGGGACAGGCGAAGGTACGAGTCAAATGTTTTTATTTTGGGATATGTTTGGTATGTTCTGAATGTAACAACTAGGAAAAAATGGTCTGCCTAAGTAAATATTTCAGCGAAAGAGAGTCAGATTAGAGCGGTATAATATTTACTTAATTAACAGCATCGCCTCAGACAAAAAGCATTAAGGTATGTTGTACATAATAGTTCATCATTGGATAAGACAATCGCATCGAAATTTTGAAAAGCTTATATCAAGTTAATTAGCCATTCACGGAGGAAAATGAATACTAAGTAGATGACCGTTCGTGGCCGTGAAAAATTGTTTCGCTTGTCAAGGAAAATTTGGTGATTGAAAGTGCCTACATGTACAACTGAAAAAAAAATATAGCTCCCCCAAAGGAAATGGCTTCCTAAGGGCCAGCCGTTCTTGCGTAAAAATACAGTGGACCTTCAGATATCCGGAAGCCAGATATCCGGATGTATCCGAACGATTTTTCATCGGGACGAAAGTTTTATTAACTGGTAATTCCGGTATCAGGACGCTTCACATATCCAGGCAAATTGACTAGGAATCAAAGCATCCGGATAAATGAGGCTCCACTAAGTATACATTCAATTTCAGTTTCAAATAGATTTCGTCAAAATTTTAATATGGAAATGTAATTTCGCACAGAAAAGTCAAGACCGTTTAGTGTAAATATAATAAAAAGAGACAAGAACAGCACAATTGCCATCTTTTTTATTAAATTATACAATATTATACATAGATATTTTTTTGAGATAATAGAAGCGGCCCTTGTTAGAAATATACAAATGTTGTGTTCATGTGAAACAGGGTACAGGTGCCACAAAATATATTTTAAAAAAAGGTAAATGAGCAGAAATATTTGTAACCGATTTTTATTGTGATTTAATTTAAAAAAAAATAAGAAGTTAAAAGACGGTTTAAATTTGAGACATAAATTCAAAGAAAGTTTCAATTTTAGGTATATAATTCATTTGTCCTTTATTTGCCAATTTACTACCACGTTTCTACTCCATAACTAAGACAGGCAACGAAAATGAATTGTATACACAGTGGAAACCTAGAGCTTGAAACATTTTAATTTTTAAATAAAATGTTCAAAAACGTAAAAAAAAAAATTAAAATCCGCTTGCATGGAAGAAGGGAACTTATATTTTTTCATGAATGTTTATAAAGCAATAAACGTTTTTAAAAACAAGTTTACATATCCTAGCGTAACTGAATTTTTTTCTCAATTGAATTTTTGGTGATACAGAAAATTCATGGTGTTTTTTTTATTATAGTAACAGAAGAAAGTTACTTGCGTGTGTGATTGTGAGTGGATGATGTCTCACAAGTTTTTTTTTTTATTATCGGGATCGATGTTCTTTTTGCGAGGGGTGCCCCTATTTGCTCGTGGTGTCCTTCTGCATGGGATTCTCTATCTATGTATATATTTCTTTTAATCTTTAAGTATTACAAATTCTTTATATATTTTATAAATTGAATTAGATTATTTGATATAAAAAGAATGATTTTTATGGATTTAAACAAATATTATTTCCCTACTGATTATGTTATAAACCGTTCCTACATTCTGTCTAGACCCCCCCTCCCCCTCCCTTTTACGAATTACAAGATCTGCTCTAAAATTAGCATGGAAATAGTAATAACATACGAAATCCCTCAGGAATAGTTAAATACTAGTCGCTTGGAGGAAAAAAATAAATACTTTCTCATATTTTAAATGCTCAAAACGATTGAGGTTATTTAAATAACACGTGATTTTAAGATTTTTTGAAAATTGAATAAAACGCAGGCGACGTCATTTCGTTTTCAGTGAGTAACGTCAAAGTTAATTTTGAAGCGCCTCACTAAAATGCTCATAAAATATCGAAAAAGTGAGATATTTTCAAAATTTATGTATATTTGCATTCAGAAAGAGTCCGGCTATCAAAATTTACCAAAAAGTCAATTTGTGAAAATTTGACCTTAAGGGCCCTTTTCTCGTGACGGCAGTCATATTATTTCTGCAATGATGGTTTTCACAAAAAGCACAGAATAAAGCAGGTGCATTTTTAAAAAATATGCACATTTTCTGATACAATTTTTCTCCTAAAAAATCTTTTTTTTAAATATTTGTTATCAAGTGATACTTTCTATCTATTAATCAATGATATATTTATAAACTTTAAACGTTTTGACTTTATACCATACAGAGTTTTTGAGCTATTGTAAAAATAATTTTTTAGATATGTTGACCTTTGGCGAAACCCTAAAACGACCTGTTGCTAAAATTGAGTGCAAGGTGTCCTCTAAAGAAGATACAGAGAATATTTTTTAAAATCATTTTACTTAGGAATGATATTAATAATTTTTTTTATTTTAATCCCAGGTGAAAATAGCGTTTTTTCGAGACAGAAAAAAACAAAACAAAACATGCATACTCGTGACGGTAGCACGTTTTTCATTTCCCAATGCATTGTACAGTTACCTCTCGTAAATTATATATGTGTAGAATTATGTTCCCCAAACGGAGTTTGGGAACATATTGTTTTTACTCTGTTTCTTATTATTATTATGTTCCCCAAACGGAGTTTGGGAACATATTGTTTTTACTCTGTTTCTTATTATTATTATGTTCCCCAAACGAAGTTGGGGAACATATTGTTTTTACTCTGTTTCTTATTATGTTCCCCAAACGAAGTTGGGGAACATATTGTTTTTACTCTGTTTCTTATTATTATGTTCCCCAAACGAAGTTGGGGAACATATTGTTTTTACTCTGTTTCTTATTATGTTCCCCAAACGAAGTTTGGGAACATATTGTTTTTACTCTGTTTCTTATTATGTTCCCCAAACGAAGTTGGGGAACATATTGTTTTTACTTTGTTTCTTATTATTATTATTCTTATTATTTTTCTTCCTGGGAAAATTTTGTCCGCGAGTGATCTTGTAAACCACACATCAGACTAAGGTGAAATGTTTTTAGGGTCAGTTGACATGTAATGTAGATTTGCGGAACGAAGGTCATTTTGCGCGCACGTGCTTGCAAGAGCGCGCACGTGCAACATGATAAATGACCGATTTAATTGATATAGATGTAACTTTTTAAATTTTTGATGAAATGCTTTAGAACTCATAATATAAGGATACATTAGTAGCATAGACAATATGACATGGTCAAAATAGCAAGATCTCACGCGCATGCACGTGCGCTTCGCTCTGATTGGCTGAAACAAAAATCTCAATATCTTTTTTGTTTTTTGACGAATTGCTTTGAAATTTTGAACATAGCCATGCTTTAGGATATCCTACAATATGATATATAGCAATTATCATGAAAACACGTGCATGCACGTGCGCTGCAATCTGATTGGCTTAAACTTTAAATAGCTATAACTCATTTGGTTTTCAACCAAAGAGGATGGGATTTGAAACATAGATAGATATAATGAACTACTATAAGAAGGTATGGTCACCATGCACATGGATACACGTGCGTGTACGTGCGCTGCAATCTGATTGGCTGAAACTTTAAACAGCTATAACTCCCTTGGTTTCAAACCAAACAGGATGGGATTTGGAACATAGATAGATATAATGGACTACTACAAGAAAGGTATGGTCACCATGCACATGCATACACGTGCGTGTACGTGCGCTGCAATCTGATTGGCTGAAACTTTTAACAGGTATAACGCCCTTGGTTTTCAACCATATGGGGTGGGATTTAGAACATAGATAGATGTAATGGACTTCTACAAGAAGGTATGGTCACCCTGCTCATGTATGCACGTGCGTGCACGTGAAATGAACAAAATCAAAAATACACTTGAATGAGCGTATTTTTTATTACTTTTGGATTAAATACTTAAATTCTTAGTATATTAAAATATATGGATTGTGTGGACAAAATGATATGGTCATTACGCACAGGCATTCGCATGCCCACGCATGCAATGCTAAAATTTGAATGAACTTCGTACACTTCCGGGTAAATGTTGTTAAAGTCTCAAATACATAGAGTTTGTCTTATTTAATGAAGCTTACAGGTAATATGGCACAAAAAGAGAGTTGGGGAGCGTTTGGGGAACATCTGTAACGGTCCCCGTTACAATTAGCACTAGTTATTATTATTATTATTATTATTATTATTCCTGGGAAAATTTTGTCCTCGAGTGATCTTGTAAACTATACATCCGACTAAGGTAAAATGTTTTTAGGGTCAGTAGACATGTTATGTAGATTTGCCGAACAAAGGTCATTTTGCGTGCACGTGCTTGCAAGAGCGCGCACGTGCAACACGTGAAATGACCGATTTAATTGATATAGGCGTAACTTTTTCAATTTCTGATGAAATGCTTTGAAACTCATAATGTAAGGATATATTAGTAATATAGACAAGATGACATGGTCAAAATAGCAAGATCTCACGCGCATGCACGTGCGCTTTGCTCTGATTGGCTGAAACTAAAGTCTCAATATCTTTCTTGTTTTTTAACGAAATACTTTGAAATTTTGAACATAGCCATGCATTAGGGTATCCTACAACATATTGTATAGAAATTATCATTAACACACGTGCATGCACGTGCGCTGCAATCTGATTGGCTGAAATTTTAAATAGCTATAACTCCCTTGGTTTTCAACCAAACAGGATGGGATTTGGAACATAGATATATAAAATGGACTTCTACAATATGATATGGTCACCATGCACATGCATACACGTGCGTGTACGTGAGCTGCAATCTGATTGGCTGAAACTTTAAACAGTTATAACTCCCTTGGTTTTCAACCAAACAGGATGGGATTTGGAACATAGATAGATGTAATGGACTACTACAAGAAGGTATGGTCACCATGCACATGCATACACATGCGCTGCAATCTGATTGGCTGAAACTTTAAACAGCTATAACTCCCTTGGTTTTCAACCAAACGGGATGGGATTTGGAACATAGATAGATGTAATGGACTTCTACAAGAAGGTATGGTCACCATGCTCATGTATGCACGTGCGTGTACGTGAAATGAGCAAAATCAAAAATACACTTGAATGAGCGAATTTTTTAATACTTTTGGATTAAATACTTTAATATTTAGTATATTAAAATATATAGATTGTGTAGACAAGATGATATGGTCATTACGTACATGATTCACATGTGCACACATGCAATGCTAAAATTTGAATGAACATGGTACATTTCTGGGTAAACGTTGTTAAAGTCTCAAATGCATAGAGTTTGTGTTATTTAATGAAGCTTACAGGGAATATGGCACCAAAAGGGAGTTGGGGAGCGTTTGGGGAACATCTGTAACGGTCCCCGTTACAATTAGCACTAGTTATGTTCCCCAAACGGAGTTTGGGAACATATTGTTTTTACTCTGTTTCTTATTATTATGTTCCCCAAACGAAGTTGGGGAACATATTGTTTTTACTCTGTTTCTTATTATTATTATTATTTTTCTTCTTCTTCCTGGGTACTTTTTTGTCCGGGAGTGATCTTGTAAACTGTTCATCCGATGTAGGTAAAACCTTTTTAGGGTCAGTAGAAATGTTATGTAGATTTGCGGAATCAAGGTCATTTTGCGCGCACGTGCTTGCAAGAGCGTGCACGTGCAACACGTGAAATGACCAATATAATAGATATAGCCGTAACTTTTCTATTTGTTGATGAAATGATTTGAAACTTATAATAAGAAGATATATTAGTTGTATAGACATGCTGACATGGTCAAAATAGCAAGATCTTGCGCGCATGCACGTGCGCTTCGCTCTGATTGGCTGAAACTAAAGTCTCAATATCTTTCTTGTTTTTTGACAAAATCCTTTGAAATTTTGAACATAGTCATACACTATAAAGATCTACAGCATGATATATAAGGATTATCATAAAAGCATGCGCATGCACATGTGCTGCAATCTGATTGGCTGAAACTTTAAATGGCTATAACTCCTTTGGTTATCAACCAAACAGGATGGGATTTAGAACATAGATAGACATAATGGATCCTTACAAGAAGGTATGGTCATCATGCACATGCATGCACGTGCGTGCACGTGACATGAGTAAATTTTAAAATACACTTGAATTAGCGTATTTTTAAAAAACTTTTGAATTAAAGGCTATAACATTTAGCATATTAAAATATATAGATAGTGTAGACAAGTAGATATGGTCATTACGCACATGCATTCACATGCGCACGCGTGCAAAGCTAAAATTTAAAGATACTTGGTATACTTCTTGGAAAACGTTGTTAAAGACTAAAGTACGAAGAGATTGTCTTATCTAATGAGGCTTACATGGAATATGGCACCGAAAGGGAGTTGGGGAGCGTTTGGGGAACATCTGTAACGGTCCCCGTTACAATTAGCCCTAGTTAGGGTCTTCCGTCTTCAGCGGAAGACCCTTCTATTATTCTTATGTTTCTTTTTCACTTTTCTTATTATTATTATTATTCTTTTTTTCTGCACAAATTTTGTGCAGAAGATTTCTCAGAGATGGTTGGATGGATTTGCTTCAAATTTTCAGAGATGTTGTAGGATAATCTGAAGTTTATACCGGCTGAACGATTTTGTGAAAATCACTTCCGGTCTAGAGTTATCGCCCTTTTATCAAAATTCAGAGGACCTCCTTGTCCGTTCATTTTCTCGAAAACGGCTTGAGCTAGAGCGCTGAAATTTTCAGTGATGATAGAGGACATGTCCCCATGTTACTGGGAGTTTGGATAGTTTCCGGAAGTATCTAGTATGGAAGCTCGGTAGGGGTCAAAATTTAGGACACGAATCACGAGTGATTTTTGGAGACATTTTGCATCATATCTTTTAAAGTATAAATATTTTGTAAGAACATACTGAACATCATTTGTGCAGAACAACGAGATCTTTCAAATGATATCAAGAAAAAAACGCTGACTCATCACATTAGGGGCAGAAAGGGGCCAAAAGTCTTTAATCAATAACTCTTTATCAGTTAATATTTTGTAATATAATACTGAAGCAAAAATGTTTATCTCAACAATCTACAGCTATATATTATAATTTTTATGACGTATGGTACATAATTAGGGGCCACAAGGGGCCAGAAGGCTAAATCTTTGACGCTTTATATCTCAAGAGTGAGAAATATTTTGATAAGTAATATTGAACAAAAGATGTTCAAAATGATGTTCTGAACAATATGCAACCTTTCATTTTTCGCTAAACGTCCCCATTAGGGAGTTGAAGGGTTGGCCCCTAAATATTTCTTTTGCGTATAACTCGAAAACGAAAAAGAATCTCTGAATAGTTGTTGAACAAAAAGTGCTCAAAATCCTAAGAGCTTTAAGATGAAATCCAGAAAAAGGGGCTGGACACACAAATAAGGGGCCAAGAGGGGCTAAAAGTCTTTTTTCGATAACTCTTTAACAGTCAATAATTTGTAATACATTACTGAAGTAAAAATGTTTATCTCAACAATCTACAACTGTATATTATGATTCTAACATCGTATGGTACATAATTAGGGGCCACAAGGGACCAGAATGCTAAATCTTTGATGCTTTATATCTCGAAAGGGAGAAATATTTTGATAAGCAATATTGAACAAAAGTTGTTCAAAATAATGTTCTAAACAATATGCAACCTTTCATTTTTTGCTAAACGTCCCCATTAAGGAGTTGAAGGGTTGGCCCCTTAAAATTTCTTTTTCTAATATCTCAAAAACGAAAAAGAATTTCTGAACAATTGTTGAACACAAAATGTTCAAAATCTTAAGATCTTTAAGATGAGATCCCGAAAAAGGGTCTGGGCACTCAAATTAGGGGCTAAAAGGGGCCAAAATGCTTCAATTGATAATTCTTTATAGGTTAATATTTTGTTATACATTACTGAAGCAAAGATGTTCATCTCAACCATCTACAAATATATATTATGATTTCCATGTCGTATGGTACATAATTAGGGGCCACAAGGGGCCAGAATGCTAAATCTTTGATGCTTTATATCTCGAGAGGGAGAAATATTTTGATAAGCTATATTGAACAAAAGTTGTTCAAAATAATGTTCTGAACAATATGCAACCTTTCATTTTTTGCTAAACGTCCCCGTTAAGGAGTTGAAGGGTTGGCCCCTAAAAATTTCTTTTTCTAATATCTCAAAAACAAAAAAGAATTTCTGAACAATTGTTGAACAAAAAATGTTCAAAATTTTAAGATCTTTAAGATGAGATCTCGAAAAAAGGGCTGGGCACTCGAATAAGGGACCAAGAGGGGCCAAAAGTCTTCAATCGATAACTTTAACGGTTAATATTTTGTAATACATTACTGAAGCATAGATGTTCATCTCAACCATCTACAGCTATATATTATGATTTTCATATCGCATGGTACATAATTAGGGGCCAGAATGCTAAATCTTTGATGCTTTATATCTCGAAAGGGAGAAATATTTTGATAAGCAATATTGAACAAAAGTTGTTCAAAATAATGTTCTTAACAATATGCAACCTTTCATATTTCGCTAAACGTCCGCTTTAGGGAGTTGAAGGGCTGGTCCCTTAATAGCGAGCGCAGCGAGCGTCGCAAAGCGACGCTCGTCACTGCGAGTTCTTGAAGCAACGCCTGTGCGAAGAGAAATTTTGGACTGCTGCACATTCATTTGATAGAAATTTTTGATGCCGTAATTTGGACCCACAATGCGTCACTTGTTTAAGCTACTTTAAAGCTACGTTCTCGTGAGAATAGTAGCAAAAGTTCTACTTAAAGTAAACATGCCCTGATTTAATGGAGAAGTACATGTATTAAAGATAAATAGCAAACGAAACATTCTTCATTTATTTTCAGCACTGTTCAGAGTTCTTTGGGGGAAATGTAACTTACATACGGCGTCATGTGACGTCAGAGTCTAGACACCTCAAATGTCACGTGCAGTTTGACTTACGAGCCCGATTTAAATTCTAAGAAAATAAACATCTGCGCTCGCCATAACGGTCGTACCGTCAACATATTATTTCTTTTCCGAATAACTCGAAAACAAAAAAGAATCTTTGAATAGTTGTTGAACAAAAAGTGTTTATAATCCTGAGAGCTTTCAAATGTTATGAAGAAAAAAGGGCTGATCCCTAACATTAGGGGCCGTGAGGGGCCAAAAGTCGATTTTAGAAATCTTTATTGTTCAATGTCTTTTAACAGATTATGGAAAATCATTACGTTATAATGAAAATCTAATTCAAAGTCTTATCTCATCACATCAAGAATCGAACGGAAGACCCACTCGTTGTTCACAACGAGATCGTATCTAGTTATTATTATTTTTATTCTTTTTTCTTTTTCCAAAATTTGTGCAGAAGATTTCTCGGAGATGTCTCGTTCGATTTGCTTCAAATTTTCACAGTCGATGCGTTGTCATCTGAAGTTAATTCCGGCAAATCATTTTTTTGGAAATTCACTTCCGGTCGGGAGTTATCGCCCTTTGATCGAAATTTAGAGGTCCTCCTTGTCTGTGATGGAACTCAAAAACGGCTCAAGCTAGAAAGCTGAAATTTTTAGTGATAGTAGAGGACATGTTGCCATGTTGCAACATGGTCAGGATATTTTCCGGAAGTGCCTAGTATGGAAGCTCGGTAGGGGTCAAAATTTAGGACACGTTTTATGAGTGATTTTTTGAGACATTTTGTATCATATCTTTTAAAATATAAATATTTTGTTATAACATACTGAACAACATTTGTGCAAACTATCAAGATCTTTAATATGATATCAAGAAAAATGTGCTGACTCATCGAATTAAGGGCTGAAAGGGGCCAACAATTTTTATTCAATAACTCTTAATCAGTCAATATTTTGTTATACATTACTGAAGCAAAGATGTTTATCTCAACCATCTACAACTATTTATTATGGTTTTTATGTCGTATGGTACATAATTAGGGGCCACAAGGGGCCAGAATGCTAAATCTTTGATGCTTTAAATCTCGAAAGGGAGAAATATTTTGATAAGCAATATTGAACAAATGTTGTTCAAAATAGTGTTCTAAACAGTATGCAACCTTTCATTTTTTGCTAAACGTCCCCATTAAGGAGTTGAAGGGTTGGCCCCTAAATATTTCTTTTGCTAATAGCTCAAAAACGAAAAAGAATTTCTTAACAGCTGTTGAACACAAAATGTTCAAAATCCTAAGATCTTTAAGATGAGATCCCGGAAAAGGGGCTGGGCACTCGAATTAGGGGCCAAGAGGGGCCAAAAGTCTTCAATCGATAACTCTTTATCAGTTAATATTTTGTAATACATTACTGAAGCAAAGATGTTTATCTCAACCATGTTCAACTATATATTATGGTTTTTATGTCGTATGGTACATAATTAGGGGCCACAAGGGGCCAGAATGCTAAATCTTTGATGCTTTATATCTCGAAAGGGAGAAATATTTTGATAAGCAATATTGAACAAAAGCTGTTCAAAATTATGTCCTGAACAGTATGCAACCTTTCATTTTTTGCTTAACGTCCCCATTAAGGAGTTAAAGGGTTGGTCCCTAAATATTTCTTTTGCTAATAGCTCAAAAACGAAAAAGAATTTCTGAATAGTTATTGAACACAAAATGTTCAAAATCTTAAGATCTTTAAGATGAGATCCCGAAAAAGGGGCTGGTCCATCGAATTAGGGGCAAAGAAGGGCCAAAAGTCTTCAATCGATAACTTTTTATCAGTTAATATTTTGTAATTCATTACTGAAGCAAAGATGTTTATCTAAACCATCTACAACTATATATTATGGTTTTATGTCGTATGGTACATAATTAGGGGCCACAAGGGGCCAGAATGCTAAATCTTTGATGCTTTATATCTCGAAAGGGAGAAATATTTTGATAAGC
This sequence comes from Saccostrea cuccullata, assembly GCF_032062105.1. Taxonomy (NCBI): domain Eukaryota; kingdom Metazoa; phylum Mollusca; class Bivalvia; order Ostreida; family Ostreidae; genus Saccostrea; species Saccostrea cuccullata. Next base: position 7,071 of record NW_026926058.1, on the reverse strand, counting down.
AACATTGAACAAAAGTTGTTCAAAATAATGTTCTGAACAGTATGCAGCTTTTCATTTTTTGCTAAACGTCCCCATTAAGGAGTTGAAGGGTTGGCCCCTAAATATTTCTTTTGCTAATAGCTCAAAAACGAAAAAGAATTTCTGAACAGTTGTTGATCACAAAATGTTCAAAATCTTAAGATCTTTAAGATGTGATCCCGAAAAAGGGGCTGGGCACTCGAATTAGGGGCCAAGAGGGGCCAAAAGTCTTCAATCGATAACTCTTTATCAGTTAATATTTTGTAATACGTTACTGAAGCAAAGATGTTTATCTGAACCATCTACAACTATATATTAGGGTTTTTATGTCGTATGGTACATAATTAGGGGCCACAAGGGGCCAGAATGCTAAATCTTTGATGCTTTATATCTTTTATATCTCGAAAGGGAGAAATATTTTGATAAGCAATATTGAACAAAAGTTGTTCAAAATAATGTTCTGAACACACTACTGGACGAAAAAAGTGCTGAGAATCCCAAATTTTACTGATAATGTCTGATAATTACTGATAATGTGCTGTTCTTGCTGATAAGTACTGATATTTACTGTTATTATTACTGTTGTTGCTGATAATTTTAGTTGTTGCTGATAAATACTGATAATTACTGTCGTCTTTTACTGTGGAGTCTGATAAATACTGATAAATACTGTTGAGGTACTGTCGCTGCTGAGAATTGCTGATAATTACTGTTGAGGTACTGTCGATGCTGAGATTTACTGATAATTACTGTGGTCATTGTTTTTAACCTGGGAATGGATTAAAATAGCCTGAGAAATGATTATTTGTTTTTTTTTTTAAGTATTTTAACAAATTCATCACAGTCAATTACAAAATAAATTATTCTAAATAAAAAAGTCACATTTTATTAATTTGTTTTCAGTTTTCATATATTAATTTCATTATAATAATTTTTGACCATAATGTTAACATAAGCTTTCATAAGTGTTTATGTTTTTTCTTTAAATTTCTCCTTACACGTAGATGACATTATCTGAGGAAAATTATTCTGTTGTATTTGCAGTGGTTTTTCTTCCCAAGTACTTTTTTAAAAAGTTTAATTTTTGTTCCAAAAAAATCTCATCTCATATTTTTTCTCACATGTATGTGTACTGTCATCAAAAGCTTTTTGTGGGTTTCTTTAATACTTCAATACAGTCAATGGTTTTAAATTTCAATTTATTTTACCGTGTGGAGAACTGAAAATGCATGAGCACATTAAGTTGAAAACACCCCCCCCCCTTTTCCAATACTTTTAAATTAAGCTATCATTTGAATAAGACAGTATTAAATATTTTTCATAGAATCTAGTCTTGAAGCGTACACTTTGTTATTTTATAGAAGAATGTGACAGGGTTAAATAATTAAATTGAAGCATCTTTAATTATTTTTTTTATATATTATGTAGACAGCGCGCTCTAGTTCTCCAATGTCCTCCCTGCGAATTTTATATCGTGTCGCTTTCTAGCTTTCTCTCTCTCTCAATCTCTTTTAAATTATTTGTTAAGGCTTAAGGATTGTACACTACATGACATAAATCTTATGCAGAGTGATTTTCAGTCAATGAAATATACGTCTTTCTTTAGGCTAATTCTTTTATCAGTCATTGTATACAGTTTTAAGTCTATGGGCATATGGCTTCTAATATTATGCGCCACTCCTTAAACATGTTATATGCGGTCAGTCAGTTAAAAAAATAAATAAAATAATTCATAACTTGAATAAACTTTTTCCATTAATGCAAACTTTGTGCTTGTTGTTAGTCAACCACGTGTAAAAGTTCTACTTTCGTTTTGGAATCGGGTCAATTATTAGTACATTCTGCCATAGGGATATCGTTACGGCTTGCGTTTTTGTAAAATTAGAATTTTATGCAGTGATTGTAATTTTTAATTTAATTCAATTTTTCTCCGACCCTTTGTATAAACGAACAGTACAGACTTGGTGCTTATTTATATGATTTTACTTGATTGTAGCACAAAAAGGAGGGGGTGAAATACTGTTTACAATTAAGTGATAGCCGATAGGGCAAGGTCTGTTCTTTAGTTGTGTTTTTTAAAAGTCATGCAAGTTATGATATTATACTTATCGAATTTTTTATATGCGTGAATAAAATTATTTTAGAGAATCAATTGCAATGAACCATACAAATTTCAGAACTGAAGTAATTTATTCATGAGTGCGATACACAACGTCATGTTTCTGACATTCAAAATCCATACATTTAAGGGTTTTTTTTCTCGGATTAAGCGAAGTGGAGTTTCCCTGCATCTGAATGGGGAACAATTCATGCTAATATTAATTCAAAAAAGTGCTTCACTAAACAATCTTTCTCTTAAGTTTATATCTATATGATTGTATATTTTGCACACTTTTTTTTATTATTAAAAAGTGAAGTTTTGTTTAGTTTCTTATTCACGCATGCCTTTTAGACCTACTGTTATGTATATAAAATCACATACATTTTATATGTTTTTGTGGTCTATGTATACTAAAGTAAAATGGTAAAAAGATTCAAATAAATGAGTGATTGATTGAAGAAATATGCGTAAAACTAAAAAATGAAATTAAATACTGAAGAAGATAGATCTTTGAGAATTGAAATAATAATGAAAATAAGTCTGTACAACGTACATGATGTACATGTATATATCTTTTTTTTTCATTATAGTACCAAAGTGTTCTATTCTTAAAATTTTTTTTATCAATTTTATTCGTCATCAAATTCAATATTATGGAATTTTTTTTTCGTGCGACCATAAACTTTAAGATTGTTTCAAAGTAGCGAGTACATGTACAGTGTAGGTAGTTTGTTTATTGAAAACACCGGTAGCCGCAGACGAAGAACAATAGGTAATTAGTGCCCATTGTTACGCTGACCACTACAATTTGCATGGAATATACAAGTTGTACCCCGTTCTACCCCGGGGCTGAAGACATGTACACAATACAGCCAAATCACAGGTCGATCACCGATTTCTGATCAATTGAAATCAATTTCAAGGTGTTTTCCTTTCAACTTTTTACCATGCAAAATTAAAATCGATTAATTTGATCATATACTAATAGTAACATATTAAATTAAGTCTCATTTCAGTTTTTATTTCCCATTCCATAAAATAAAATAAAAAAATTAATGAGATTTCAAAACTGATTAAATAAAAAATGATTTTGTATTTAAATTTTAAGAAAAATTAAACACATGTACCTTTGTACTAGGGATTCTTAACCTCTAATTTTTAATCAGCTCGCCCCATTTGCCGGTTGCACATGCATACAGTGTGTACTTGTACATATGTACATGTGGAGGAGTTTAATTCTTGGACGATCTACAAACGTCTACATAACATTAAAATAAATGAATAAATAAATTATTTACTAAAATCAGTGCACACAGATTGAACATATTCAAACCTGTTTTCACCTCTTAGTTACTTTTTAAAAGGGATAAAATTTCTAATTTCCGAGCAAATTTTCAAATATTTCTACAAAAAGAGACCAGAAAACTGTACATTTAACAAGATAAATATAATTGTTTTCGAGAAAAAAAGGCCTTCAAAAACAAAATGTTGTCCAAACTCGACCAGTTGACCTAGTGAAAACGGAACAAATCCAACTTTTCTAGCCTGCAGGAAACTTTTTTTATCCCGATTTTTTTTCCCATCCATTAAGAACTTTTTTCTTATTATTGAAAAAAAAAAGATCACCGATCTCCCTACATAATTTTCTTGAAGTCGGGAAAGGCGGCGATGGATCTTTTTTAAGATAGCATAATTTTCTTTTTATTTACAGTTTATTTTTCAATAAGATCTTATGCAAAAGAAAAATTCCATTTTTTTCTGCCGTTAATTTTTTTTTTATTAATTCTATTTCTATATATTCATTCTATTAATAATTCATTTGATTATTTTAAAAATTTTCACAAAGTTAACGTATTGTAGAAATTCAGATCAGCATACATACATACAGTCATGTAATTTTGCCACAAGCAGAACATTAAAAAAAAAAATATGAAAATTTTGCCATGATAATTCAAGTAAAAGAAAGTAATAATTGAAGGTTTTTATAGCCCTCTGTTTTATTTTAAACCAATTCGAGGTTAAAAACAATGACCACAGTAATTATCAGTAAATCTCAGCATCGACAGTACCTCAACAGTAATTATCAGCAATTCTCAGCAACGACAGTACCTCAACAGTATTTAACAGTATTTATCAGACTCAACAGTAAAAGGAAACAGTAATTATCAGTATTTATCAGAAACAACAAAAAATATCAGCAACAACAGTAATAATAACAGTAAATATCAGTATTTATCAGCAACAACAGCACATTATCAGTAATTATCAAACTTTATCAGTAAAATTTGGGATTCTCAGCACTTTTTTCGTCCAGTAGTGACAGTATGCAACCTTTCATTTTTTGCTAAACGTCCCCATTAAGGAGTTGAAGGGTTGGCCCCTAAATATTTCTTTTGCTAATAGCTCAAAAACGAAAAAGAATTTCTGAACAGTTGTTGAACACAAAATGTTCAAAATCTTAAGATCTTTAAGATGATTTGAATAAAAAGGGCTGATTTCTAAATTAGTGGTCGTTAGGGGCAAAAGGCCATTTTTTAAGTCTTTAATGTTCAATGTCTTTTTACAGATTGTGGTAAATCATTATTTTAGAGTGAAAATCGCAATCAAAATCTTATCTCATCTCATCAAGAATTGGACGGAAGACCCACTCGTTGCTCGCAACGAGATCGTATCTAGTTATTATTATTTTTCTTCTTCCTGGGTACTTTTTTGTCCGGGAGTGATCTTGTAAACTACACATCCGACTTAGGTAAAACCTTTTTAGGGTCAGTAGGCATGTTATGTAAATTTGCAGAACGAAGGTCATTTTGCTCGCACGTGCTTGCAAGAGCGTGCACGTGCAACATGTAAAATGACCGATTTAATTGATATAAGCGTAACTTTTCACATTTTTGATGAAATGCTTTGAAACTCATAATATAAATATATATTAGTAGCATAGACAATATGACATGGTCAAAATAGCAAGATCTCACGCGCATGCACGTGCGCTTCGCTCTGATTGGCTGAAACAAAAATCTCAATATCTTTTCTGTTTTTTGACGAAATGTTATGAAATTTAAAACATAGGCATACTTTAGGATGTTCTACAATACAATATATAGCAATTATCATGAAAACACGTGCATGCACGTGTGCTGCAATCTGATTGGCTAAAACTTTAAATAGCTATAACTCCCTTGATTTTCAACCAAACAGGATGGGATTTGGAACATAGATAGATATAATAGAGCTCTACAAGAAGGTATGGTCACCATGCACATGCGTACACGTGCGTGTACATGTGCTGCAATCTCATTGGCTGAAACTTTAAACAGCTATAACTCCCTTGGTTTTCAACCAAACGGGGTTGGATTTAGAACATAGATAGATGTAATGGACTTCTACAAGAAGGTATGGTCACCATGCTCATGTATGCACGTGCGTGCACGTGAAATGAGTAAAATCAAAAATACACTTGAATGAGCGTATTTTTTAATACTTTTGGATTAAATACTTTAATATTTAGTATATTAAGATATATAAATTCTGTAGACAATATGATATGGTCATTACGCATATGCATTCACACGCGCACGCGTGCAATGCTAAAATTTGAATAAACTTGGTACACTTCTGGGTAAACGTTGTCAAAGTCTCAAATGCATAGAGTTTGTCTTATTTAATGAAGCTTACAGGGGATATGGCATCAAAATGGAGTTAGGGAGCGTTTGGGGAACATCTGTAACGGTCCCCGTTACAATTAGCACTAGTTATTATTATTAAGGTCTTCCGACTTCCTTCGGAAGACCTTACTGTTTTTCTTATGTTTCCTATTATTATTATTTTTCCCTTTTCATAGTACACGTGATTTCTCGGAAACTACTGAACTGATTTCGAAGATTTTTTCAGGAATGATGCATTGTTGTAGTATCTCCAGACCTTTTTTTCATTTTTTAAAAAATCACTTCCGGTCGCATTTTTTGTCCGATTTTCTTTTTTTAAATTGTCATTTTGTCCAAGCATCTTCTTGTAAACCACTCAAGATTGAATCACGATATTTTCAGGGATTATAAAACATCTTTTTGAGTTATGCATGACGTCTTTTGATTTCGCATCCGTTACTTCCGGTCGACACAGGAAGTGATGTTTAATTTTAAGATTTTTTAAAAAATTTAACGGGTTTGATTAAAGGCAAATAGAACTTATATTTTTATTCACAATCTTCAACAAAAAGCATGCATTAGAAGTACTTCCGGTAAAAACCGGAAGTAGTCGAAAAAACAAAGTTTTTCTTTTGAATCAAATAAAATCGAATAAAACGATTAAATTTGAGTTTTTCAATTTTTCTCTGACTTACTGACTTTGATGTCAGCCTGAAATAATGCCAAAATAGTCAAATGTCGTCAAATGACGTCACTTCCGGTCAAAACGTGTAATAACTTTTGCACCGAGAATAATTTGGCAAGAAATATACAACAAAAGTTGTGCGTAATTATGAGAGCTTTCATATAAAATTAAGGGAAAGGGGCTGGCCCCTACAAGCCTAATTAGGGGTGAATAGATCATAAACGCTCTTTTTTTTTTAGAGCTAAAGATATTAATGGTATAACAGTTATATTATGAAAAAGTTTATAGTACTGAAATCATTTCGAATTAATTAAACCCTGTCATTTGGTATAAAGATAAACAAACTTCAAACTATATTTGTTTTTTATAAAACAAATATGTGGGAAACCTTACAGGGACAAGTTGTCTTGCCAGCCAAGCCTATTATGTGCCACTTGCACACAGTTTTAGTTGATGCATCAGTAAGATATAATTTTGATTTGGTGTTTCTCTGTTTTCTTTTTATGCAAATAATTTAAAATGTGATGTAAGTACACAACAAAAGATGAAAACAAAATGGGTTTTTTTTTTCTGCATTAGTATAGATGTAAACAACGCGCGGCATTGTGGGAAACGGGAAGGTA